>NW_027513427.1:0-196662 GCF_048772815.1 Callospermophilus lateralis
GTGTTTTGGTTTAATTGTGGTCATTATGTGGCTGTTAAAGGAGATGCCTGGGTCCACATGGGCTTGAACTCTGGTGTGATTACACTTAGAGAGTGCATTCTGGATCTGATCTCAGAGAACTTGTGCCATGAATTGTGTTGGGATTCTAGGAGGGCACGCATGAGAGTCTCCCTTGGAAACTGAGATCTAGGCCCAGGGTGGCTTTCCACAGAGCACTGGGAATCTCAGCCAGGATACCACATGATTTTTTTTTTCTGAAAGACTTGGTAGGCATAGGTGACAGTCAAAACACACATGGACCTCACATTGTAGACCTCAATGGGTCTGATTTCATGTGACTTTTTGGCCACTCCCTGGGAAGCCTTGTCTTTAACAGTTCTACAGAGCATTCATCGAAATGAGGTTTCTCATCATTTAATGGTTCCTGTACAAATTGAAATCCACAGTGCCTCCATCTTCATCCGTGAAAAATGGCTAGATAAATACAATAAAATTATTGAAATTTCCATGACCAGGTGGCACTGGAGAAAATTTGGAAAACCGGTTGCTGATCATGAGTATACCAGACAGTGCCTTGATTGACTAGGTTTCATCAAAATGGTGTATAACAGAGATGCCAGTAAATTGGAGCCTGCTGAGTAGTGGGCCTAGATCAGAGGAGGAGAGGTGTGTGATAAAACATCTGTGGTGGGGCCATGTTGATCTTCCATTGGCTTCCAAATGCCTTGTGACTGACATGGTGCAGCCAGCAGACCCTTATATGTAATGGTATCTTGTTATATAGAGAGGTTTCAGGGCAATGTTGAGAATTATGTTGCTGTGGTCAAGGGGAAAAGTTATGTGGAATAGAAGCATTGTTGGTATATTCTCTTGCAGACCCTGACCCACCACACGTGACAGAACTCCCTCAAGCACTGTGTCCCAGGTGATCTTTTTTTTACTTCATAAGCAAATACAGCAGCAAGAAACACCATGAAAATTGGAGGATGAACAAATGGCTTCACAGTCCACACAGGGAGACACTTAGAACCCAGTGGCCACAGTTTACCTACAAAGATCAAATTCAGGACTGGTGTCTCATGTTAATTGGAAAATAAGAAACTATGTTTTACAGGTCACATAGGTGCAGACCCAGCTTTGATGATCTCAGTACAAAGGAAGCTAAAGCTCCTCATAACAACATATGTTTCAAGTGCCCAATCTCAGAGGAAATTTCTCAAGAAGTCTTTAGGCCAGCAGAGCTCCATGTTTATGGAGTGTTCACCCTGTCCCTTACTTTTGGAAACTCCTGTACCACCTTCAAGGTAGTGAACTTCTTAGCATATTACATTCCAGAGAAGTATTCACTGATTTTCTAATTCTTCTCCTCTAATTATGTCTTACTTGGGGCGAAGATAATGTCAAGCCATTGTTCTGGAGGAGTGGGAAGATTTTGTGTGGCACATATTTGCATACACATTGGATACATTTTCCAAATTTCCATTCGAAATACTGAATCCCTGACTCTAACCCCTACCACACTAGACTCTGACTACTAATCGTAATATGATAGAGAATAATAACCAAAACAGAATAGAAATACAAGCAGTTCAGAGGAGGCATGGTGTATAGTTGGAATTGCCTTTTGCATTATATAGGGTAGGAGTTATAAATCTAGTCATTTTTTTTGTTGAAATAGTTCTCCGTGTGTTTTGAAAGTTAACAAATATGTGAATTCCTGTCTCCTTTTCTCTGTAGCCTATTCAGCACATGTAATTTTATATGCACATATAGAATTGTACCTGGTATCACACGTACATTTTTGTGAGGTGACTGACTTGGCAAATACAAATTGTGAGAAGAGATCACTCCTCCTAAATGCTGTTGGAACTGAAAATTCAACCTATGGGTAAGCCTCCTAGTTGAACAACATTATACATAAATCCATGTTCAGTATATGAATATTTTTGGGTCTGTGGATGATATGTATTTCATGATGAATTTTGATTGGCATATATATTGCTAGTTTTTAATGTCTGTGTGTGTGTGTGTGTGTGTGTGTATATATATATATATATATATATATATATATACTCTCCAGATTTTTCAAAATATGAAATATTTGTGTCTTATTTTGCACTCCCTAAATTCATTCATATTCATGTATGTGGATTTATAATCCAATTTTTAAAAAATTATTCTCAGAAATATTCATCCACCTGAAATACATATTTTTTCCTAGTACTGAAACAGTTTTCAGTAAATGGTGCATCCAAATCCTAATATTTCGGCATTGCAAGATGGCTGTGAAGACAGTGTATCACACCCAGTGTACCCTGCCACTGCGCAAGTGAATAACGAGTTAGAGCAATGAAAAACTATCTTGTTAGGATCTTACAGGAAAATGGGTGTTTACCGAAACCTAGAAGAATGATTTCCACCACCGAGGTCCGGTAATTGAGTCTCAAACACAAGCCACTTGTGCAACTGGAGATCCATTCTGATTGATCCGCGTGACCTGCCCTGTGTCTACAAATGGTGAGGCACCACCCAGAAGCGACCAGCAAGCAGGGAGAAACGTTGCTGCGGATTCTGTGGAATCCTGCTGGCTGAGCATCCACTGAGCCCCCAGCTGAATTCGGGATTTCAGACGGGGAAGTTAGCAGTACATTTCTATGCCCCAAAGCAGAAACTCCACAAAGGAAACCAACAGCCACCATCTTGGAGAGCTGAAGTAACCACCACCACTCCCTGACAGATTGCAAGAATAAAACAGGTGTGTGTTTCTCAGCTCATCTCACATACAGAGGGGAATTCGCATAAAATATCTCCTAGGCTTTTGGGGGAGGAATAATCAGAGCAAGTCTGCATAAAGACTGGGGGAAAACTAGAGGCACCTGACCTTCATCTCCCCTTCCCATCAGCGGCAAAAATGAAACTTGTCTAGCCAGTGCGGGGCGATGGGCAAGCGAAAAAAATTAAAACAATAGAGTTCCAGGGTTCCCAATAGACACCCTCCCCACCCAACAAACGACAGACCCAGAGAACAGTTTGAGCTGCCGAGAAGCATCACTCAGGAGAAATCTGGTCTAGCAGGAGAAATCAGGACTAGCAGGATAAACCAGGGGACTAGAGGCCAGGCCCTCCTGACTGGCTGGCTGGAGAACGCCGGCCCACTGCCAGTGTGACTGGGCAACGGGAGACCACCTTCCTGCTGGCGCCAGCCCACCTGCTGACGCTATGTCTTGACGGCTGGAGAACGCGCGCCTGCCGGCGACCGAACGCGCAACTGTGTGGCAAGAGATCACCCACCAGCTGAAGACAGACCACAAGCTGCCCACGCTACTGGGTGGCTGGAGACTGCCGGCCTGCCAGCGACCGGGAGCTGAAACCAACCAGAGACAATCCAGTCCACCCACCCAATTCGGACCCTCCGGCAAGGAGCCTGGGGCCCACCACAGCAGAGAGGTGACATCACTGGAGCTCGGCCGTCAGAATTCCTTAACAGCGGAATCCACTTAAGCAGGCATAGTCTACCAACACAAAGGAGAGAAAACAGAGATATATAAACCCATAACAAATCTATGGAAGAGAGCAGAAACACAGCAATCAAATAGAGCTGGAAAATGACGTGAACATCATGAAAAAACAAGGGAAAACAAGGTGTACAAACAATGAAGGACAACTTAATACTACAGGAGAACCTAGAAGCATCAGAAACAGGGATAGGGAAAAAACTTAAGTCATACCTAACTCAGATGGAAAGGAATAAGAGAGAAGACATGAGGCAGCAAGTCTAAGGATAAAAGTACATTTCGAAAATGAATTAAACAAACAAATTCAAATGGCAAAGAACAAGCTTTACCAGGAGATAGAGATCTTTTAAAAAATCATACAGTAATTCTAGAAATGCAGGAAACTATAAACCAAATTAAAAACTCAAACAAGAATATTACAAATAGACTAGATCAAGTAGAAGTCAGAACATCAGATAATGAAGACAAAGTTTGTCAACTTGAAAAGAATATAGTCAACACAGAAAACATGCTTAAATCCCATGAGCAACTATTCAAGAGATATGGGATGTCATAAAAAAAACAAAATTGGGAGTCATCGGGATAGAAGAAGGCATAGAAATTCAAACCGAATGAATGAACAACATATTAAATGAAATAATTCTAGAAAACTTCCCAGAGATGAAAGATGGAATGGATTGCCATATCCTGGAAGCCTACAGGACCTCAAACATTCAAAACCATAATAGACAAACTCCAAGACATATAATTATGAAGATAGCCAACATACAGAACAAGGAGAGAATATTAAAAGCTACGAAAGAAAGTAGGCAGATAACATTCAGGGGTAAACCAATAAGGTTAACAATTGATTTTTCATCACAGACATTGAAAGCGAGAAGATCTTTGAACAATGTATTTCAAACACTGAAAAATAATGGATTCCAACCAAGAATACTGTATCCAACAAAATTAAGCTTCAGATTTGACAATGAAATTAAGTCCTTCCTGATAAATAAAAGCTAAAAGAATTCGCAGACAGAACACCAGCACTGCAAAGCATTTTGACCAAAATACTACAAGAAGAGGAATTGAAAAATAGTGCCCAAAACTAACAGCGGGAGGTATCTCAGTAAAGGGGTAAGAAAAAAACCAAAAAGTAAAAACTACCCAAATTAAAATAAATAAATAAATAAACATGACTGGAAGTACAAATCATATTTCAATTGTAACCTTAAATGTTAAAAATCTAAACTCACCAATCAAGAGACATAGGCTAGTAACCTGGATCAAAAAAATAAATCCAACAATATGCTGCCTTCGAGAGACTCATATGAAAGGTAAAGACATACACAGGCTGAAAGTGAAAGGTTGGGAAAAATCATACCACTCATATGGCCCTCGGAAGCAAGCAGGAGTGGCCATACTCATATCATATAAAATCAACTTCAAACCTACATTAATCAAAAGGGATAAAGTAGGACACTATATATTGTTAAAAGGAACCATCCACCAACAAGACATAACAATTATCAATTGGTATGCACCAAACAATTGAGCTGCAATGCTCATAAAACAAACTCGCCTCAAGTTCAAGAGTCAAATAGACTACAACACAATAATTATGGGTGACTTCAACACACCGCTCTCGCCATTAGACAGATCCTCTATAAAAAACTGAATAAAGAAACTATAAAATTCAACAGCACAATCAATAACCTTGACGTAACCGACATATATAGAATACATCAACCATCATCAAGTGGATACACTTTATTCTCAGCAGCACATGGATCCTACTCCAAGTTAGACCATATATTATGCCATTGGGCAACTCTTAGTAAATATAAAGGCGTGGAGAAAATACCATGCACCATATCTGATCATAATGGAATGAAACTGGAAATCAATGATAAAAGAAGGAAGGAAAAATCCTACATCACATGGAAAATGAACAATATTCTACTGAATGATCAATGGGTTACAGAAGACATAAAGGAGGAGATAAAAATATTTTTAGAATCAAATGACAATACAGACACATCGTACTGGAATCTATGGGACACAAAGAAGGCAGTTTTAAGAGCGAAATTCATTTCTTGGAGTTCTTTCCTCAAAAAAAGAATAAAACAACAAATAAATAAACTCACAGTACACATCAAAAACCTAGAAAAGGAAGAGCAAAACAACAGCAAATGTAGTAGAAGACAAGAAATAATTAAAATTAGAGCAGAAATCAACGAAATTGAAACAAAAAAAAACATTGAAAAAATTGATAAAACTAAAAGTTGGTTCTTTGAAAAAATAAATAAGATTTACAGGCCCTTAGCCATGCTAAGGATGAGAAGAAGAGAGACAACTGAAATTACTAACATATGGAATGAAAAAGACAATATCACAACAGACAGTACACAAATACAGAAGATAATTAGAAAGTATTTTGAAACCCTATATTCCAATAAAATAGAAGATAGTTAAAATATCGACAAATTTCTTAAGTCATACGATCTGCCCAGATTCAGTCAGGAAGACACACACAATTTAAACAGACCAAAAACAAAGGAAGAAATAGAAGAAGCCATCAAAATACTACCAACCAAAAAAAGCCCTGGACCTGATGGGTATAGAGCAGAGTTCAAAAAAACCTTCAAAGAAGAATTAGTACCAATACTTTTCAAGCTATATCAAGAAATAGAAAAATAAGGAGCGCTTCCAAATTCATTCTCGGAGTCCAAAATCACCCTGATCCCAAAACCAGACAAAGACACTTCAAAAAAGTAAACTACAACCAATATCTCTAATGAACTTGGATGCAAAAATTCTCAATGAAATCCGTGTGAATTGAATCCAAAAGCATATCAAAATAGTTGTGCACCATGATCAAGTAGGATTCTTCCCTGGAATGCAAGGCTGGTTCAATATACGGAAATCAATAAATGCTATTCACCACATCAATAGACTTAAGGACAAGAACCATATGATCATCTCGATAGATGTAGTAAAAACATTCGACACAGTTCAGCATCCCTTTATGTTCAAAACACTAGAAAAACTAGAAATAACAGGAACTTACCTCAACATTGTAAAAGCTATATATGCTAAACCTCAGGCTAGGATCATCCTAAATGGAGAAAACTGAAGGCATTCCCTCTGAAATCTGGAACAAGACAGGGATGCCCTCTATCACCACTTCTATTCAATTTAGTTCTTGAAATACTAGCCAGAGAAATTAGACAGACAAAAGAAATTAAAGGCATAAAAATAGGAAAAGAAGAACTTGAATTATCGCTATTTGTGGATGACATGGTAATATATTTAACAGACCCAAAAGGGTCTACAAAGAAACTGCTAGAGTTAATAAATGAAGGATATAAAACCAACACGCATAAATCAAAGGCATTCCTGTATATCAGCAACAAAACTTCTGAAATTGAAATGAGGAAAACCACTCCATTCACAATATCCTCAAAGAAAATAAGATACTTGGAAATCAACCTAACAAAAGAGGTGAAAACCACAGAACCCTAAAGAGAGAGATAGAAAAAGATCTTAGAAGATGGAAAAATGTACCCTGTTCATGGATAGGCAGAACTAAATTCATCAAAATGGCGAAATTACCCAAAGTTCTATACAGGTTTAACGCAATGCCAATCAAAATCCCAATGGCATTTCTTGTAGAAATGATAAAGCAATCATGAAATTCATATAGAAAAACAAAAGACACAGAATAGCAAAAGAAATTCTAAGCAGGAAGTGTGAATCAGGAGGTATAGCGATACCAGAGTTCAAACTTTACTACAAAGCAATAGTAACAAAAACAGTGTGGTACTGGTATGAAAACAGGCAGGTGGACAAATGGTATAGAATGGAGGACAGAGAAACCAATCCACAAAATTACAACTTTCTTATATTTGATAAAGTGGCTATAAACATGCAATGGATGAAGGATAGCATCTTCAACAAATGGTGCAGGGAAAATTAGAAATCCATATGCAACAAAATGAAACTGAATCCCGTTTTCTCACCATGCACAAAAGTTAAATCAAAATAGATCAAGGAGCTAGATATCAAATCAGAGACACTGCGTCTCATAGAAGAAAAAGTTGGCTACGATCTATATACTGTGGGGTCAGGCTCCAAATTCTTTAATAAGACATCAATAGCCCAAGAGTTAATAACAAGAAAAAAACAAATGGGACTTACTTAAACTAAAAAGTTTTTTTCTCAAGAAGAGAAACAATAAGAGAGGTAAATAGAGAGCCTACATCCTGGGAACAAATTTTTACCCCTCACACTTCAGATAGAGCCCTAATATGCAGAATATACAAAGAACTCAAAATATTAAACAATAAGATAACAAATAACCCAATCAACAAATGGGCCGAGGACCTAATCAGACACTTCACAGAGGAGGACATACAATCAATCAACAAGTACATGAAAAAATGCTCACCATCTCTAGCAGTCTGAGAAATGCAAATCAAAACCACCTTAAGATACCATCTTACTCCAGTAAGATGAGCAGCCATTATGAAGTCAAACAACAATAAGTGTTGGTGAGGATGTGGGGAAAAGTGTACACTTGTACACTGCTGGTGGGACTGCAAATTGGTGAGGCCAATTTTGAAAGAAGTATGGATATTCCTGGGAAAGCTGGAAATGGATCCACCATTTGACCCAGCTATCACCCTTCTTGGACTGTTCCCTGAGGATCTTAAAAGAGCGTACTATAGGGATACTGCCACATCAATGATCATAGCGGCACAATTCACAATAGCTAGACTGTGGAACCAACTTAGATGCCCTTCAATAGATTAATGGATAAAAAAATGTGGCATCTATACACAATGGAGTATTACACAGCACAAAAATGACAAAATCATAGAATTTGCAGGGAAATGGATGGCATTAGAGCATATTATGTTAAGCGAAGCTAACCAGTCCTTAAAAAATAAATGCCAAATGTCTTCTCTGATATAAAGAGAGCAAATAAGAGCAGAACAGGGAGGAAGAGCATGAGGAAAATATTAACATTAAACAAAGACGAATGGGGGGAGAGAAAGGGAGAGAGAAGGGAAAGCTTATGAAAATTGTAGGAGACCCTCAATGTTACACAAAATCGCATATAAAATGTTGTGAGGGGAAGTGGGGGGGAAACAATGGAGAGAATTGAACAATAGCAGATGAGGTAGAGAGGGAAGATGGGAGGGGAGGAGAGGGTGGATAGTAGGGGATAGGAAAGGTAGCAGAATACAACAGTCACTAATATGCCGTTATGTAAAAGTGTGAATGTGTAACCGATGTGATTCTACAATTCGTATTTGGGGAAAAAATGGGAGTTCATAACCCAATTGAGTCAAATGTATGAAAGATGATATATCTTGAGCTTTGTAATGTTTTGAACAACCAATAAAAATAAATAAATAAATAAATAAAGGTTTAAAATTTAGTGGGAAGAAATCAGCTAAAAATGGGTTCAGATGTATTCATTTTGCTATGCAGAAACTTTGTTTTGTGTAGTTGTAAATATCACAAATTTATTTTACCAGAAAATGCACATAAATTGAGATGAACGGATAATTCACCTATCTTCATGAAAAATTCATAGCATTTTCTACACTTTTCATACTTCATTTTTTTCGTGAATATTTTGACATGGACAAGGTCTAGTCTTAGGCTATTCTTCCAGAATACTACCTCATCTGACAAGTTCGTACAATGTGTTGGATTGTTCTTTTCATCTTTTATTTAATAGTTTCTAGCTGATAATGTGTATTTTTCTTATCTTTATTTGGACATTATCTTTGCATTTTATGTTTTACTGGGGAAGAGACTCATCAAAAGCTCTTTATTATAAGTATCAACAATCAAACATTTAGAGCATGCAATTATTCTTAATTTTGCATGAAAATAAATTTGTACCATTTTTCTTATAAAGATGTTGTATTATTAATAATGTCCCTACTGTAATAAGTAACTACTTACAAGAAGAATTAAACAATTGACTTTATATCAATTATGAACATGAAAAGTACTAAAATAAGTATTTGGCAATTAATACACAATTGATAGAAATAGAAATCACAAGAACGCCATTTAAAATGTCAGTGCATATGGTCCTTAAATAATAGGTTGTTCAAATAAAATTTCTCTAATTCATAAGAGTTAATATGCCATATTACAGCTTAATGTGATATAAAACCTTAAATTATCAGTATTGATAAATAAGAATGATACCTTTTTACTTAAATATGTTTATTTGATTTTCACTGTAAGATGTTAATTATGGAAGAATTGAGAATTAAGAAAGACTTGGTCTATATTATTTCTAACAGGAAAATCAAAGTACTTTTAAATATATATGTATATATATATAATATATGTAATGCATATGCATGAATATAGATACATATGTGTAATAAATGTATTGTAATATATCTATCAGGTGATTATAATTTTTAGATTTTCTCAAGAAAAAGAATGACTATAAAAAACAGTCTTAAACTTAAATTTCATAGCATACTACTGTTTGTAATGACATGAGAGAAAAATAGATATGGAGGGGAAACGAAAAAGGAAGGGAGAGAAGGGGGAAAATGGGGAAGAAAGTGAGTAAAGAAGAGGGACATGAGTGTATGATGTTAAGATAAAAGTGGAGGGGCTGGGTTTGTGGCTCAGTGGTAACATGCTTTTCTAGCATGTGTAAGGCACATGGTTCTATTCTCAGCACCACATACAAATAAACAAAATGAAGGTCAATCAACAACTGAAAAAATAAAAAATAAAAAAGAAGAAATATTATGAAAATTCCAAGCTTTGATGAATGTTAAATAAAAAAAATTATGTTACATAGCCTTATGTAATTTTAGACTATCCAAAATAGTCACTAAATGTTAGATTATTAGTGCTATAACTAAAAATCCATTGATCTTTCCTCTACATTCTGTGGCATGCTAGTGCTAAAATAAATTGTATTATTAATCCCCCCCCAAAATCCTAATATTTCTACAGTAACTGACCCAGTTGAACATCAATGCAAGTAGACATGATGTGCATTTTGACGTTCATTTTTATTCAACACTGGTACATTACTATTTCTTCAGTTTATGCACATCATAGCATATATGTCTCATCAAAATTTCGCAAATTTATAGGCATTTGTTTCACTTTCAATCACTTCCTGCTTGAGAACACATGTATTCCTCCATGTTTCTTGACTGCTCTTTTCATGAGACTTCTTTCCAAACACATTATTTTCGATTTCCATTATCACATTTGAAGCAAAACTCACAAACCCGTCACAATAAACCATAACACTAATATTACCATTAGATGTGTAACTGGTTGGAATGAATGGTTCTATATAAATATAAGATTTCTTACTTAGTTTCAGATATCAATTCAATCCATTATTTAAAGTGGAACCAGTTATATTATTTATTCACAGTACAGTCTATTCACGAATTATCTCTATATTCATAGACACAGGTACACCTCTTTGTACCCCCAATACTAATTTATACGTCCTCAAAATATAGCTCCCAGAAATGGTGGAAGAAATACTCATGTCACCTGATCTACATATACATTTTATCACAGTAATATTCTGGACACAAAAAGCAAAGGTCACACTTATGATTGTACAAAACCTAAATGGAAAGTGAACATGGATTACTAAAAACATCCATGTCCAGGTTGCCTAATGCTCTCAAATGAAAATCCTATTGGTGACTACATATTTGTTTCTTCCAAAGATTATATATTCAAACTCAACCATGTTGAAAATGTCTAATCCTGTCACTCACTTTATACTTTGCCTGATTTTGTAATGTCTCTATTGATATCTGCTTTCCTACATATTTTCCCCAGTTAATCATTGTGACTTCCTCGTCACATGTGCTGATATTTACATTCACTCTCTTAGCGATACCCTACTTCTAAAGAACTTTTGTTCCAAATCCTACACTCATTCTTCTTCCTAAACCTACCGACTATCTTCCTAATCCTACCCACTATCACTTTTTGACTGGATGTTCTCTTCTACATTCAATCATCCAAGGTGAAAGGTCCTATGCCATTTTATATCGATTTATCTGAAACATCTGTGCAGAATGTAATTCAACGCTAAGTATCCCAATCAAGGGACAAATGACCTTCTGGGCTTCAAATCTTACTTAGATTTCTGTTTTCGTACATATATTTCACCTCTATATTCTTGTAAATATCACAGGTTCCCAATACCATTATTCATGCAGCAGAATGGTTCCTAACCCATATCGAACATGTTAATAACACTAATCATACACTGTTCCCTCAATCTAACTTTGCTGAAGAGCAGCGACAGTGTTGGTCTTACAATACAAGAATGTATGGGATCTTCCACCTGCTGAGAACATCAAAGGTACGTGCAGAAATGATCTCTGGAGAAGATGTAGGCAGCTATGAAGGACCTGAGAGAGCAAAAGACATCTCCATGGCAAACAACCTGGAAGGATGAAGGAATGTGTCTGAATCAGCCTCACTCTTCTTAATGTAGAGTAGACCAAACCAGGCCTGTGTGGAAAGCTCTTCCCAGGTGCGTATGGTTGATATACCATTCTAACATATGAAATTGTCACAGGAAGTAGGGGCAGCCTCCATCTCATGGAACCCTTGGAAGCAACTGTTAGGACAAAGTGGTAGCCAAGGCAGTGACCTCATTCAGTTCCTGAAAGAAGTGACCACACCTCACTTCCTTGGTGATGAAAGTCTCTGAACTTGGGATCCAGGAAGCCAGGCACCCAGAGCCATTACCAATCCCAGTCCCAGTGGTCTCACTTGTTTGAATTTACCAAAGACAGAGTCAGTCTTTCTTCTTACCTGTGAAGGTCTGTAAACAAGTCAGATTGGCACCTGTTATTTTGCTGGAGAAATGTTAGAGTCTGTAAACAAGTCTGGATGGTGCCTGGCAAAATGCCAGAGGGAGTGGTTTGTGAAGTAACAAAAGCGAGCCATTAAGTGTGAAGATTCCTTATTGGTTGACTGCTGTATCTATTTTATGCTAATGAGATAGGCTGTGTAAAATGTATAAATATCGCTCAGATCTTACAATAAACGGCTCTCATTCCTGCTGCATCAACATACACAAGTTATTCGTCACCCCCCAGGTTATTCTGCTGCAGCGGGACTGCGGCAGATGGTGGCCCGTTACGGGGAGCCCTGGGACACTCACGGGTAAGGGTCGAAAAAAGCTTTCTGTCCATAGATAGGACGGGAGCAATCTGCTCGTCCCTAGGCAGATAGGGCGATAGGAAAAATGACCATTTCGAGAAAATGGAGAAGATTGATGCAGTATGTTTGTGTCTTGTTTTGTCTTGAAATGTTGTATTGTCTTTGTGATGAAAATATGGAAGGGGTGAGAAGTAAATTGATAAGAGAAAAAGGCACCCCAGTGGAACCAAGAATAGTTAGGGCATGTGTTGATAAAAGCCCAGAAACTCTAGTCAGAAAGAAAAAGAAAGTTCAGAAGAAGAAGGATTATCAGGAAAAAAGTTGCAGCAAAAGGCTATTACTGAATACTTTTCGATACTGGAGGGTGCGTGAAATGACAAGGCGGCTGCCACCTGCCCAAGCCGATCATGGCGCAGTAAGAATTTTCCAAGAGGCAGTTGAGGGCTCTTCCCCGCCCCCCTGCCCGGGGGAGCGGATCACCACTGTGAGCCCAAATCTAGACCTGACCTGGAGGCACAGTCTCGCAGGGTTTTGCTCCCTGTGCCCGGAAGAAGTTTGAGCCCAGGACTCTCCCTGGGACCATCTGGGGCTGCCCAGGATGCTACAGCTGGCAGAAGATGCCACTGGCATCCCTGAAGTTTGATCATTTCCAAGGCCAGTAACTACAATGTGTCTCCCACACCTGCAGGCTGATGAGTAATGAGTACTATTAAGGCTTATTTCAAATGTAAAAAACCTTGAGATAATGTACTAAAATTGTTCAGAAGGTTGTTTTCTTAGTGAAATGCTACAGGATTTTCTTTAGCCATCCGGAGTTCCTGCCTTCGTCCAAGTGCCGGTGAAAACAAAGGTGGAAGAATTTACAATGTTGCTGAGAACTGGAGGAAACTTCGGCTGAGAACCCGAGGAGACTTCGGAGCTATCGCTGTTTCTGCTACTACAACTTAAGCTAGCTGCCTGGAGAACTTACCTGGACTGTGATTTACCTGAACTCTGAGTTAATCTATTGAGACACTGCTTTATCTGCACTGAGACAACAGACTGTAATCTACAACAACTTGTAACTCGGTATCTTTGCTAACGGTGTCATTGCTGGTATAAGTTTTCCAAGGGCTTCTTGCATGGAGCCATCAATTGGATTGGTATTGTAACATTTTGTATCCTCCCTTTCTGTTTCTAGCAGGTTATTTATGGTGTTTCTGTAAAAAACACTATGGTCCTTATTTAAATTAAACAAAAGGGGGAAATGTTAACGTCTGTAAACAAGTCAGATTGGCACCTGTTATTTTGCCAGAGAAATGTTAGAGCCTGTAAAGAAGTCTGGATGGCGCCTGGCAAAATGCCAGAGGGAGTGGTTTGTGAAGTAACAAAAGCGAGCCATTAAGTGTGGAGATTCCTTATTGTTTGACTGCTGTATCTATTTCATGCTAATTAGATAGGCTGTGTAAAATGTATAAATACCGCTCTTATTCAACAATAAACGGCTTCCAGGCCTGCTGCATCAGTCTACACAAGTTGTTCGTCACCCCCCCGGTTATTTTGCCCAGCCAGCCGGGCTACGGCACTTACCTACTGATGTGAGGATGGCCAAATGCCAGGGAAGCTCTGAAGATGGTTCTTTCCTGATAAAGCAGGTATTGGCTCACCGCTGACTCCTGACTACTTCAAGAGTTGGCAAAGGAAAGCAGATTTGAGACAGAACAAGCAATTTTGGGGAACATAGTATGGCCCACCAGTCAGAGGACACTCTGGATAGTCACAGACCAACTTGGAGGAAAGTGTTGCCTTTGTGGGTGTGGTTGTGGGTTTGTGTATCCCACTGTGTCTGTGGTTATAGACATTAGAAAAGAGAATGCATCAATGGATGTGTTCTGTCTAGTAGAAAGCTTCTCAGCATTCATCCTGCCAAATTTATGAATGGACTACGACTTTCCTTATGAATGGGCAATACCTGCTATCTTCCTAAGTTCCTGTTTTCTTCCTGAATTCTGGCCACTCTCAAGAATAGGCTCATGGTTTTGTGTAAAAGATATGTACCACCTCCAAACTCTGTAACATGGCCTTGTACTGGATAGATGAAGGGAATGGAGAGGAACTCAGAAAACTCAGATATCAGTGTGACCAGTAAAGTGTCAGTGGAGAAACACTGATTTGGGCCTTTTGTTTACCTATTGTTCCGTTGCCCTGAATGTCTGGAAGGTCTTTGCCTCAGTCCACCCCTTTGTGAAGCCTGAAGAAAACAGTTTTCTAATGGAAAATAATGAGCATCACCTGTGGCTCTTTGCTTAATTGCCATGGAAAGGGATGTGTCTGAATCAGCCTCTTGGCCCTGTGTGAGGCTGTGACTTAGATTCTCACCACCTGATGAATCTAAGGAAAGATCTCATGTGTGCATCCAAAACCAAAATGGAAAAAGAGCAGTCTTGTGGATGAAGTCTCTCGCCTTCCTCTGTAAGGTTCCTGATTTCCATCAAGTGAGAATAGGTATCCTTTGGTTCAAAAAGTTTTTCAAAGCCCTGCAGAGGCAAGCCCATAGGTGCTTGGATTTTCTCATGACTCCAATTCACATAAAGAATCTAAACCCCACAGACATTAGGCTCAAATTGGAGAAGCAGAGCAGTATTAATGGCAGGCCTATTTGATCACTCCTTGTTCACAGATAGGTTGTCAAGCCACCCTGACTTTAGACAAATGAGGGTAGGGAGCATATTTTGGATACTGTCTTCAGCTGCGCCCCTCATGGAAACTTCCAGCCAGAGGTAATGATGAGTGTCTATGTGGAAGTAGTTGAGAGCCATGTGGGAGTATTTTGGTTTTAATTGTGGTCATTTGTTTGGCTGATGGAAGAGATGACTGGGTCCACCTTGGCTTGAACTCTGGTGTGAGTCTTCTTAGAGACTGAGTTTGGAAATTACTGCAGAGATGTATTGCCATGAATTGTGTTGGGATTTTTGGAGGCCACACATGGTAGTGGCCTTTGGAAACTGAGATCTAGGTCCAGGGGGCTTCCCACAGAGCACTGGGAATCTGAGCCAGAATATCACATGATTTTATTCTTTAAGACTTGACAGCCATAGTTGAGAGTAAACACACACATGGACCTCACATTGTAGACCTCAATGGGCCTGGCTTCATTTGATCATTTGGCCACTCTTTGGGAAGTCTTGTCTGTGAGAGTTCTCCAGATGTTTCATTGAAATGGGCTTTCTCACCATTTGATGTTTCCAGAATGAATTAAATCCCACAGTGCCTCCAACCTCATCCTTGAAAAATGGCTAGATAAACATCATAAAAATTTGAAATTCCCATCACCAGGTGTCACTGGATACACTTTGGATTTCCTGTTGCTGATCATGAGTGTACCAGACAGTGCCTTGATTGACTGGGTTTCATGAAAATGGTGTAGAACAGTGATGCAAATAAGTTAAAGTCTGTTGAGTAGTGGGCCTAGAGGAGTGTTTTGCAGGTCTGTGATAAAACTTCTGTGTTGGGATTATGTGGATCTGCCAAAAGGCTTGTAACTGACATGGTGCAGCCAGCAGACCCTTGTATGTAAAGGCATCTTGTTGAATGGAGAGGTTTCAGGTCAATGTTCAGAATCAGGTTGCTATGGTCAAGGGGGCAAGCTATGTGGGATAGAAGCCTGGTTGGTGCATTCTCCTGCAGACCCTGACGCACAACACGTGACAGATCTCCCTCCAGCACTGTGACCCAGTTGAATTTCTTGTATTTCCTGAAGCCAATACCAAACTCCCAGTGTAGCAGCAAGAACACCATGAAAAGTGGAGGATTACCAAATGGCTTCACAGTCCACACGGGGCCACACTTAGCCTTCAGTGGCAAGAGTTTACTTACAAAGAGAGAATTCAGCCTTGCTGCCTCACTTTCTTTGGAAAATAAGAAACCATGTTCTGCAGGTCACATAGATGGAGACCCAGCTTTGGTGGTCTCACTAGAAAGGAAGCCATAGGTCCTGACAACAACATATACTTCAAGTGGCCAACCTCAGAGGCAGGTTCTCCAGAAGTCTTTAGGCTGGCACATCTCCATATTTGTGCAATATTTACCCTGTCCCTTACTTTTGGAAACTCCTCTACCACCTCCAAGATTGTGAACTCGCAATCATGTTCCATTCCTGATATGTATTCACAGATTTTCTAACTCTTCTTCTTTTATTTTGTCTTACTTGGGGCAAAGATAGTGTCAAGGTATTGTTGTGAATGAGAGTAGGAAGATTTTGTGTAGCACATATTTGCATACACAAATATGTTCTACACCATTTTCATGAAACTCAGTAAATCAAGGCACTGTCTGGTATACTCATAATGAGCAACAGGACATTCAATGTTTCTCCAGTGCCACCTGGTCATAGGAATTTCAAAAATTTCATGGTATTTATCTAGCCATTTTTCAAGCATGAAGTTGGAGGCACTGTGGGTTTCAGTTCATTCAGCAAACATTAAATGGTGAGGAAGCTCATTTCAATGAAATCTCTGGAGAACTCTCACAGGCACGGCTTCCCAAAGAGTGGACAAAAGGTCACATTAGGCCAGGCCCATTGAGGTCTACAATGTGAGGTCCATGTGTGTTTTGACTCTCAACTATGGCTGCCATTTCTTTAAGAATAAAATCATGTGATATCCTTGCTGAGATTCCCAGGCCTCTGTGGAAATCCACCCGGGGCCTAGGTCTCAGTTTCCAAGAGGGACTTTCATGCGTGGCCTCTTAAAATCCTAACAAAATTCATGGCAATGCTTCTCTGAGTTCAGTTCCAAAACCCAGTCTCTAAGGGGAATCACGCCAGAGTTCAAGCCCACGTGGACCCAGTTATTTTTTCCAATGCAACACAAATGACCAAAATTAAAACCAAAACACTCCCACATGGCCTTCATCTTATTCCATATAGTCAATCATCTTAACCTCTGGCTGGAGGTTTCCATGAGGGGCGCAGCCCAAGACAGTGTCCAAAATCAGCTCGTTTGCCCCTCATTTGCCTAAAGTCAGGGTAGCCTGGACACCGTTTCTGTGAACCAGGAGTGAACAAATAATCCTGCCGTTAATACTTCTTTGTTTCTCCAATTTGAGGCCTACTGATTTTAGATATCGATTCTTTAGGTGATTTAGAGTCATGCGAAAACACAAGCACCTCTGCAGGGCTTTGAAGAACTCATTTGACCCAAAGAATCCCTATTGTCATTTGATGGAGTGCAGGAACCTAACAGAGGAAGGCAAGAGACTTCATCCACAATGAATGACATTTTTTGCCATTTTGGTTTTGGAAGCTCAAATGGGATCATTCTTAAGATCCATCAGGTGCTGAGAATCTAAGTCACAGCCACACACAGGTCCAAGAGGTTGATAAAGAGCCACAGGTGAGGCCCATTCATTTCCATTTGAAAACTGTTTTCTTCAGGCTTCACAAAGGGGTGGCCTGAGGCAAAGACCTTCCTGACATTCAGTGCAACACAACAATAAGTAAGCAAAAGGCCCAAAGCAGGGTTTCTGCACTGAGACTTTCCTGGTCACACTGATATCTGAGTTTTCTGAGATGCTCGCCATTCTCTTCAGCTATCCAGTACATGGCCATGTCACAGAGCTTGGAGATGGTACATATTTTGGACACAAATCCATGAGCCTATTCTGGAGAGTGGCCAGAATTCAGGAAGAAAACAACAACTTAGAAAGATAGCAGGTGTTGCACATCGATAAGACAAGCTGCAGTCCATTCATATATTGGGCAGGATGAATTATGGGAAGATTTATACTAGACAGGACACATCCATTAATGCATTCTCTTTTCTAATGTCTACAACAACGGACACAGTGGGATACACAGAAAGAGAAACACTCGCCATGTCAAATGACTTACTAGAAACTGTCCACTCCAAACCAAACAAACCGCCTTTCCTATCTATTCTCAGAACATGAGACAAAACAACAAACCCACACCCACTCCCACAAAGGCACCTCCTTCCCCCAAGTACGTCTGTGACTATCCGGAGTGTCCTCTGACTGGTGGGCCATACTATGTTCCCCCGAAATGGCCTGTCTTCTCTCAGATCTTGTTTCCTTGACCAACTCTGTGAAGATGTCAGGAAAAAGTGGTTAGCCACTACCTGTTTTCTCAGGAAAGGTCCATCTTCAGAGCTCTCCTGGCATTTGGCCATCCTCACATCATTAGGTACCAAGAAAACTGACTCTGTCCTTGGTAAATCCAAACAAGTGAGCCCACTGGGACTGGGACTGGGACTGCCTCTGGGTGCCTGGCTTCTTGGATACCAAGTTCAGAGAGTTCCATCACCAAGGAAATGAGGTATGTCACATTCTTTGGAACTGAATGAGGTCACTGCCTTGGCAACCACTTTGTCCTAACAGTTGCTTCCAAGGGTAACATAAGATGGAGGTTGCCCCTACTTCCTGTGACACTTTCATAAGGTAGAATGTATATCACCAGTGGCACCCGGGAACAGCTCTCCACTCAGCCCTGGTTTGGTCCATCTTCTGTACAATAAGAAGAGAGAGAGGCAGATTCAGACACATCCCTTCATCCTGACCAGGTTGTTTGCCATGGAAGATGACTTTTGCTCTCTCAGGTGCTTCATACCTGCCTACAACTTCTCCAGGTATCATTTGTGCATGGACATTTGAGGTTCTCATCAGGTGGAAGGTCCCCAACTTTCCTGTATTGTAAGAACCACTCTGTCCCTGCTCTTCTGTAAAATGATTGAGGGAACAGTGTATTCTTGGGGTTAAAAACAGGTTTGATTTGGGTTACGAGTGATTCTGTGTGATGAATAATGGTATTGGGAACCTGCAATATTTACAAGAATATAGAGGTGAAATATAAGTAGGAAAACAGAAATCTAGGTATGATTCGAAGCCCAGAAGGGTTTTGCCCTTGATTGGGATACTTAGCTTTGAATGATGTTCTGCAAAGATGCCTCAGATAATTCGATATACAATGGCATAAGACCTTGTACATTGGATGATTGAATTTAGAAGAGAACATCCAGTCAAAAAGGGATATTCAGTAGGATTAGGAAGATAGTCGGTAGGTTTAGGAAAAAGAGTGAGTATAGGATTTGGACCAAAAGTTCTTTAGCAATAGACTTTCGGTTGTTGAGTGAATGAAAATGTCAGCACATATGAAGAGTCAGTCACTATGTTGAACTGGGGAAAATATGTAGAAAAGCAGATATCAATAGAAACATTACGAAATCAGGCAAAGTATAAAGTGAGTGATAGAATTAGACATTTTCAACCGGGTTGAGTTTGAATATATAAATTAGGAAAAAAACAAATATGTAGTCACCAATAGGATTGACAATTGACAGCATTAGGCAACCTGGACATGGATGTTTTTAGAAATCCATGTTCACTTTCCATTTAGGCTTTGGTACAATCATAAGTGTGACCTTTCCATTTTTTGTCCATAATATTACTGTGATAATGAGGTGACATGAGTATTTCTTTCACCATTTCTGGGAGCAATATATTGAAGATGTAAAATGAGAATCGGGGGTACAAAGAGGTGTACCCTGTTTCTAGGAACATAGAGAAAAAGCATGAATAGACCATACAGTGAATAAATAATATAACTTTTTTGAACTTTAAATAATGAATTGAACTGATATCTGAAAAATTAAAGGAAATCGTATATTGATATACAATCATTCATTCCAACCAGGTATATATGTAATGGAAATATTTGTGTTTTGGTTTATCATGAAGAGTGTGTGAGTTTTGCTTCAAAATGATTATGGAAATTCAAAATAATGTGTTTGGAAAGAAGTCTCACGAAAAGACCTGTCAAGAAACCCTGACAATACATGTGTTCTGAAGCAAGAAGTGGTGAAAGTTGAAACAAATGCTTATTAATTTGTGAACTTGTGGATGAAATGTATATCCTGTGATGTGCAAAAACTGAAGAAACAATAATGTACCAGTGTCGAATACAAATGAATGACAAATTACATATCATGTCCCATAGGAGTCTACTTGCATTGATGTTAGACTGGGTCAGTTACTGTAGAATAATTAGGATTTGTATGCACCATTCACTGAAGTTAGTTTTCAGTACTAGGAAACAAATATGTATTTCAGGTGGATGAATATTTCTGATTATAATCTTGTGAAAAGTGGATTATAAATCCACATACATGAACATAAATGAATTTAGAGAGTGTATATTAGACACATATATTTCATATTTTGAAAAATTTGGAGAGTATATCTATATCTATATCTATATCTATACACACACACACACACACACACACACACACAACTCACAGACATTAAAAAGTACCAATATAAATGCCAATCGAAATTCATCAGTAAATATGTATCATCCACAAATGCAAAAATATTTATTTTACTGAACATGAGTTAATGTATAATGTTGTTCTACTAGGACGCTCTCCTATAAGTTGAATTTTCATTTCCAACAGCATTTAGGAGGAGTGAACTCTTCTCACAATTTGTATCTGCCAAGACTGCCACCTCACAAAAATGTACGTGTGATACCTAGTAGGATTCTATATATGCATATAAATATACGTGTGTGAAGAGACTACAGAAAAAGGAAACAAGAATTCACATATTTGTTAAGTTTAAAACACATGGAGAATATTTGAAATAAATTTGACTAGATTAATAACTCCTACCTTATATAATGCGAATGTCAAGTCCAACTATACAACATGTCTCCTCTGAAGTACTTGTATTTCTAATGTGTTGGGTTAATTTTCTCCATTATATTAGGGTGAATAGTCTGAGTCTACTAGGTATGGGTTAGTGTCAGGGATTCAGTATTTCGAATGGAAAATTGGAAAATGAATCCAATGTGTATGTAAATATATGCTGCACAAATATCCTCCCGCTCTCATCCAGAACAATGCCTTGACATTACCTTCACCCCAAGTAAGACACAATTAGAGGAGAAGAGTTACAAAATCAGTGAATACATATCTGGAATGGAAAATGCTCAGGAGTTCACAACCTTGGAGGTGGTAGAGGAGTTTCCAAAACTAAGGGACAGGGTAAACACTCCACAAACATGGAGCTCTGCTGGCCTAAAAACTTTTTGAGAAACTGCCTCTGAGCTTCCACACTTGAAATATATGTTGTTTTCAGGAGATTTGGCTTCCTCTGTAGTGAGACCATCAAAGCTGGGTCTGCATCTATGTGACCTGGAGGACATGGTTTCTTATTTTCCAATGAACAAGATGAAGCAGTGCTGAATCCTCTCTTTGTAGGTAAACTGAGGCCACTGGGGACAAAGTGTCTCCCCGTGTGGACTGTGAAGCCATTTGGTCCTCTTCCACTTTTTGTGGTGTTTTTGCTGCTGCACTGTGAGTTTGGTATTTGTTTCACGAAATACTAGGAGCTAAACTGGGACACAGTGCTGGAGGGAGTTCTGTCACGTGTGGTGGGTCAGGGTCTGCAAGAGAATGCACCAACTAGGCTCCTATCTCTCACAGCTTGCCCCATTGCCCCCTTGTCCATATCAACCTGATTCTTAATTTTCCTCTGAAAACTCTCCATGTAACAAGATGCCTTTACATACAAGGGTCTGCTGGCTGCACCATGTCAGTTACAAGCCATATGGAATCCAATGGTAGATCCACATGGCCCTACCACGGATGTTTTATCAAACACCTCCCCACCACTGCTCTAGACCCACTACTCAGCAGGCTCCAAATTTCTGGCATCTCTGTTCTACACCATTTTCATGAAACTCAGTAAATCAAGGCACTGTCTGGTATACTCATGATCAGCAACAGGACATCCAATGTTTCTCCAGTGCCACCTGGTCATAGGAATTTCAAAAATTTCATGGTATTTATCTAGCCATTTTTCAAGCATGAAGTTGGAGGCACTGTGGGTTTCAGTTCATTCAGCAAACATTAAATGGTGAGGAAGCTCATTTCAATGAAATCTCTGGAGAACTCTCACAGGCATGGCTTCCCAAAGAGTGGACAAAAGGTCACATTAGGCCAGGCCCATTGAGGTCTACAATGTGAGGTCCATGTGTGTTTTGACTCTCAACTATGGCTGCCATTTCTTTAAGAATAAAATCATGTGATATCCTTGCTGAGATTCCCAGGCCTCTGTGGAAATCCACCCGGGGCCTAGGTCTCAGTTTCCAAGAGCGACTTTCATGCATGGCCTCTTAAAATCCCAACAAATTTCATGGCAATGCTTCTCTGAGTTCAGTTCCAAAACCCAGTCTCTAAGGGGAATCACACCAGAGTTCAAGCCCACGTGGACCCAGTCATTTTTTCCAATGCCACACAAATGACCAAAATTAAAACCAAAACACTCCCACATGGCCCTCATCTTATTTCATATAGTCAATCATCTTAACCTCTGGCTGGAGGTTTCCATGAGGGGCGCAGCCCAAGACAGTGTCCAAAATCAGCTCGTTTGCCCCTCATTTGTCTAAAGTCAGGGTAGCCTGGACACTGTTTCTGTGAACCAGGAGTGAACAAATAAGCCTGCCGTTAATACTTCTGTGTTTCTCCAATTTGAGGCCTACTGATTTTAGGTATCGATTCTTTAGGTGATTTAGAGTCATGCGAAAACACAAGCACCTCTGCAGGGCTTTGAAGAACTCATTTGACCCAAAGAATCCCTATTGTCATTTGATGGAGTGCAGGAACCTAACAGAGGAAGGCAAGAGACTTCATCCACAATGAATGAAATTTTTTGCCATTTTGGTTTTTAAGCTCACATGGGATCATTCTTAAGATCCATCAGGTGCTGAGAATCTAAGTCACAGCCACACACAGGCCCAAGAGGCTGATAAAGACACATCCCTTTCCAAAGCAATTAAGCAAAGAGCCACAGGTGAGGCCCATTCATTTCCATTTGAAAACTGTTTTCTTCAGGCTTCACAAAGGGGTGGCCTGAGGGAAAGACCTTCCTGAGATTCAGTGCAACACAACCATAAGTAAGCAAAAGGCCCAAAGCAGGGTTTCTGCACTGAGACTTTCCTGGTCACACTGATATCTGAGTTTTCTGAGATGCTCGCCATTCTCTTCAGCTATCCAGGACATGGCCATGTCACAGAGCTTGGAGGTGGTACATATTTTGGACACAAATCCATGAGCCTATTCTGGAGAGTGGCCAGAATTCAGGAAGAAAACAACAACTTAGAAAGATAGCAGGTGTTGCACATCGATAAGACAAGCTGCAGTCCATTCATATATTGGGCAGGATGAATTTTGTTATGATTTATACTAGACAGGACTCATCCATTAATGCATTCTCTTTTCTAATGTCTACAACAACGGACACAGTGGGATACACAGAAACAGAAACACTCGCCGTGTCAAATGACTTACTAGAAACTGTCCACTCCAAACCAAACAAACCGCCTTTCCTATCTATTCTCAGAACATGAGACAAAACAACAAACCCACACCCACTCCCACAAAGGCACCTCCTTCCCCCAAGTAGGTCTGTGACTATCCGGAGTGTCCTCTGACTGGTGGGCCATACTATGTTCCCCCGAAATGGCCTGTCTTCTCTCAGATCTTGTTTCCTTGACCAACTCTGTGAAGATGTCAGGAAAAAGTGGTTAGCCACTACCTGTTTTCTCAGGAAAGGTCCATCTTCAGAGCTCTCCTGGCATTTGGCCATCCTCACATCATTAGGTACCAAGAAAACTGACTCTGTCCTTGGTAAATCCAAACAAGTGAGCCCACTGGGACTGGGACTGGGACTGCCTCTGGGTGCCTGGCTTCTTGGATACCAAGTTCAGAGAGTTCCATCACCAAGGAATTGAGGTATGTCACATTCTTTGGAACTGAATGAGGTCACTGCCTTGGCAACCACTTTGTCCTAACAGTTGCTTCAAAGGGTAACATAAAATGGAGGTTGCCCCCGCTTCCTGTGACACTTTCATAAGGTAGAATGTATATCACCATTGGCACCCGGGAACAGCTCTCCACTCAGGCCTGGTTTGGTCCATCTTCTCTACAATAAGAAGAGAGAGATTCAGATTCAGACACATCCCTTCATCCTGACCAGGTTGTTTGCCATGGAAGATGACTTTTGCTCTCTCAGGTGCTTCATACCTGCCTACAACTTCTCCAGGTATCATTTGTGCATGGACATTTGAGGTTCTCATCAGGTGGAAGGTCCCCAACTTTCCTGTATTGTAAGAACCACTCTGTCCCTGCTCTTCTGTAAAATGATTGAGGGAACAGTGTATACTTGGGGTTAAAAACATGTTTGATTTGTTTTACGAGTGATTCTGTGTGATGAATAATGGTATTGGGAACCTGCAATATTTACAAGAATATAGAGGTGAAATATAAGTAGGAAAACAGAAATCTAGGTATGATTTGAAGCCCAGAAGGGTTTTGCCCTTGATTGGGATACTTAGCTTTGAATGATGTTCTGCAAAGATGCCTCAGATAATTCGATATACAATGGCATAGGACCTTGTACATTGGATGATTGAATTTAGAAGAGAACATCCAGTCAAAAAGGGATATTCAGTAGGATTAGGAAGATAGTCTGTAGGTTTAGGAAGAAGAGTGAGTATAGGATTTGGACCAAAAGTTCTTTAGCAATAGACTTTCGGTTGTTGAGTGAATGAAAATGTCAGCACATATGAAGAGTCAGTCACTATGTTGAACTGGGGAAAATATGTAGAAAAGCAGATATCAATAGAAACATTACGAAATCAGGCAAAGTATAAAGTGAGTGATAGAATTAGACATTTTCAACAGGGTTGAGTTTGAATATATAAATTAGGAAAAAAACAAATATGTAGTCACTAATAGGATTGACAATTGACAGCATTAGGCAACCTGGACATGGATTTTTTTAGAAATCCATGTTCACTTTCCATTTAGGCTTTGGTACAATCATAAGTGTGACCTTTCCATTTTTTGTCCACAATATTACTGTGATAATGAGGTGACATGAGTATTTCTTTCACCATTTCTGGGAGTAATATATTGAAGATGTAAAATGAGAATCAGGGGTACAAAGAGGTGTACCCTGTTTCTAGGAACATAGAGAAAAAGCATGAATATACCATACTGTGAATAAATAATATAACTTTTTTGAACTTTAAATAATGAATTGAACTGATATCTGAAAAATTAAAGGAAATCGTATATTGATATACAATCATTCATTCCAACCAGGTATATATGTAATGGAAATATTTGTGTTTTGGTTTATCATGAAGAGTGTGTGAGTTTTGCTTCAAAATGATTATGGAAATTCAAAATAATGTGTTTGGAAAGAAGTCTCATGAAAAGACCAGTCAAGAAACCCTGACAATACATGTGTTCTGAAGCAAGAAGTGGTGAAAGTTGAAACAAATGCTTATTAATTTGTGAACTTGTGGATGAAATGTATATCCTGTGATGTGCAAAAACTGAAGAAACAATAATGTACCAGTGTCGAATACAAATGAATGACAAATTACAGATCATGTCCCATAGGAGTCTACTTGCATTGATGTTAGACTGGGTCAGTTACTGTAGAATAATTAGGATTTGTATGCACCATTCACTGAAGTTAGTTTTCAGTACTAGGAAACAAATATGTATTTCAGGTGGATGAATATTTCTGATTATAATCTTGTGAAAAGTGGATTATAAATCCACATACATGAACATGAATGAATTTAGAGAGTGTATATAAGACGCATATATTTCATATTTTGAAAAATTTGGAGAGTATATCTATATCTATATCTATATCTATACACACACACACACACACACACACACACACAAACACAAACACTCACAGACATTAAAAATACCAATATAAATGCCAATCGAAATTCATCAGTAAATATGTATCATCCACAAATGCAAAAATATTTATTTTACTGAACATGAGTTAATGTATAATGTTGTTCTACTAGGACGCTCTCCTATAGGTTGAATTTTCATTTCCAACAGCATTTAGGAGGAGTGAACTCTTCTCACAATTTGTATCTGCCAAGACAGCCACCTCACAAAAATGTACGTGTGATACCTGGTAGGATTCTATATATGCATATAAATATACGTGTGTGAATAGGCTACAGAAAAGGGAAACAAGAATTCACATATTTGTTAAGTTTAAAAACACATGGAGAATATTTCAATTAAAATTTGACTAGATTTATAACTCCTACCTTATATAATGCAAATGTCAAGTCCAACTATACAACATGTCTCCTCTGAAGTACTTGTATTTCTAATGTGTTGGGTTAATTTTCTCCATTATATTAGGATGAATAGTCTGAGTCTACTAGGTATGGGTTAGTGTCAGGGATTCAGTATTTCGAATGGAAAATTGGAAAATGAATCCAATGTGTATGTAAATATATGCTGCACAAATATCCTCCCGCTCTCATCCAGAACAAAGCCTTGACATTACCTTCACCCCAAGTAAGACACAATTAGAGGAGAAGAGTTACAAAATCAGTGAATACATATCTGGAATGGAAAATGCTCAGGAGTTCACAACCTTGGAGGTGGTAGAGGAGTTTCCAAAACTAAGGGACAGAGTAAACCCTCCACAAACATGGAGCTCTGCTGGCCTAAAAACTTTTTGAGAAACTGCCTCTGAGCTTCCACACTTGAAATATATGTTGTTTTCAGGAGATTTGGCTTCCTCTGTAGTGAGATCATCAAAGCTGGGTCTGCATCTATGTGACCTGGAGGACATGGTTTCTTATTTTCCAATGAACAAGATGAAGCAGTGCTGAATCCTCTCTTTGTAGGTAAACTGAGGCCACTGGGGACAAAGTGTCTCCCCGTGTGGACTGTGAAGCCCTTTGGTCCTCTTCCACTTTTTGTGGTGTTTTTGCTGCTGCACTGTGAGTTTGGTATTTGTTTCACGAAATACTAGGAGCTAAACTGGGACACAGTGCTGGAGGGAGTTCTGTCACGTGTGGTGGGTCAGGGTCTGCAAGAGAATGCACCAACTAGGCTCCTATCTCTCACAGCTTGCCCCATTGCCCCCTTGTCCATATCAACCTGATTCTTAATTTTCCTCTGAAAACTCTCCATATAACAAGATGCCTTTACATATAAGGGTCTGCTGGCTGCACCATGTCAGTTACAAGCCATTTGGAATCCAATGGTAGATAAACATGGCCCAACCACGGATGTTTTATCAAACACCTCCCCACCATTGCTCTAGACCCACTACTCAGCAGGCTCCAACTTACTGGCATCTCTGTTCTACAACATTTTCATGAAACTCAGTAAATCAAGGCACTGTCTGGTATACTCATGATCAGCAACAGGACATCCAATGTTTCTCCAGTGCCACCTGGTCATAGGAATTTCAAAAATTTCATGGTGTTTATCTAGCCATTTTTCAAGCATGAAGTTGGAGGCACTGTGGGTTTCAGTTCATTCAGCAAACATTAAATGGTGAGGAAGCTCATTTCAATGAAATCTCTGAAGAACTCTCACAGGCATGGCTTCCCAAAGAGTGGACAAAAGGTCACATTAGGCCAGGCCCATTGAGGTCTACAATGTGAGGTCCATGTGTGTTTTGACTCTCAACTATGGCTGCCATTTCTTTAAGAATAAAATCATGTGATATCCTTGCTGAGATTCCCAGGCCTCTGTGGAAATCCACCCGGGGCCTAGGTCTCAGTTTCCAAGAGCGACTTTCATCCGTGGCCTCTTAAAATCCCAACAAAATTCATGGCAATGCTTCTCTGAGTTCAGTTCCAAAACCCAGTCTCTAAGGGGAATCACACCAGAGTTCAAGCCCACGTGGACCCAGTCATTTTTTCCAATGCCACACAAATGACCAAAATTAAAACCAAAACACTCCCACATGGCCCTCATCTTATTTCACATAGTCAATCATCTTAACCTCTGGCTGGAGGTTTCCATGAGGGGCGCAGCCCAAGACAGTGTCCAAAATCAGCTCGTTTGCCCCTCATTTGTCTAAAGTCAGGGTAGCCTGGACACCGTTTCTGTGAACCAGGAGTGAACAAATAAGCCTGCCATTAATACTTCTGTGTTTCTCCAATTTGAGGCCTACTGATTTTAGGTATCGATTCTTTAGGTGATTTAGAGTCATGCGAAAACACAAGCACCTCTGCAGGGCTTTGAAGAACTCATTTTACCCAAAGAATCCCTATTGTCATTTAATGGAGTGCAGGAACCTAACAGAGGAAGGCAAAAGACTTCATCCACAATGAATGAAATTTTTTGCCATTTTGGTTTTGGAAGCTCACATGGGATCATTCTTAAGATCCATCAGGTGCTGAGAATCTAAGTCACAGCCACACACAGGTCCAAAGGCTGATAAAGACACATCTCTTTCCAAAGCAATTAAGCAAAGAGCCACAGGTGAGGCCCATTCATTTCCATTTGAAAACTGTTTTCTTCAGGCTTCACAAAGGGGTGGCCTGATGCAAAGATCTTCCTGACATTCAGTGCACCACAACCATAAGTAAGCAAAAGGCCCAAAGCAGGGTTTCTGCACTGAGACTTTCCTGGTCACACTGATATCTGAGTTTTCTGAGATGCTCGCCATTCTCTTCAGCTATCCAGTACATGGCCATGTCACAGAGCTTGGAGGTAGTACATATTTTGGACACAAATCCATGAGCCTATTCTGGAGAGTGGCCAGAATTCAGGAAGAAAACAACAACTTAGAAAGATAGCAGGTGTTGCACATCGATAAGACAAGCTGCAGTCCATTCATATATTGGGCAGGATGAATTTTCATATGATTTATACTAGACAGGACACATCCATTAATGCATTCTCTTTTCTAATGTCTACAACAACGGACACAGTGGGATACACAGAAACAGAAACACTCGCCGTGTCAAATGACTTACTAGAAACTGTCCACTCCAAACCAAACAAACCGCCTTTCCTATCTATTCTGAGAACATGAGACAAAACAACAAACCCACACCCACTCCCACAAAGGCACCTCCTTGCCCCAAGTAGGTCTGTGACTATCCGGAGTGTCCTCTGACTGGTGGGCCATACTATGTTCCCCCGAAATGGCCTGTCTTCTCTCAGATCTTGTTTCCTTGACCAACTCTGTGAAGATGTCAGGAAAAAGTGGTTAGCCACTACCTGTTTTCTCAGGAAAGGTCCATCTTCAGAGCTCTCCTGGCATTTGGCCATCCTCACATCATTAGGTACCAAGAAAACTGACTCTGTCCTTGGTAAATCCAAACAAGTGAGCCCACTGGGACTGGGACTGGGACTGCCTCTGGGTGCCTGGCTTCTTGGATACCAAGTTCAGAGAGTTCCATCACCAAGGAAATGAGGTATGTCACATTCTTTGGAACTGAATGAGGTCACTGCCTTGGCAACCACTTTGTCCTAACAGTTGCTTCAAAGGGTAACATAAAATGGAGGTTGGCCCCGCTTCCTGTGACACTTTCATAAGGTAGAATATATATCACCATTGGCACCCCGGAACAGCTCTCCACTCAGGCCTGGTTTGGTCCATCTTGTCTACAATATGAAGAGAGAGATTCAGATTCAGACACATCCCTTCATCCTGACCAGGTTGTTTGCCATGGAAGATGACTTTTGCTCTCTCAGGTGCTTCATACCTGCCTACAACTTCTCCAGGTATCATTTGTGCATGGACATTTGAGGTTCTCATCAGGTGGAAGGTCCCCAACTTTCCTGTATTGTAAGAACCACTCTGTCCCTGCTCTTCTGTAAAATGATTGAGGGAACAGTGTATACTTGGGGTTAAAAACAGGTTTGATTTGGGTTACGAGTGATTCTGTGTGATGAATAATGGTATTGGGAACTTGCAATATTTACAAGAATATAGAGGTGAAATATAAGTAGGAAAACAGAAATCTAGGTATGATTTGAAGCCCAGAAGGGTTTTGCCCTTGATTGGGATACTTAGCTTTGAATGATGTTCTGCAAAGATGCCTCAGATAATTCGATATACAATGGCATAGGACCTTGTACATTGGATGATTGAATTTAGAAGAGAACATCCAGTCAAAAAGGGATATTCAGTAGGATTAGGAAGATAGTCGGTAGGTTTAGGAAGAAGAGTGAGTATAGGATTTGGACCAAAAGTTCTTTAGCAATAGACTTTCGGTTGTTGAGTGAATGTAAATGTCAGCACATATGAAGAGTCAGTCACTATGTTGAACTGGGGAAAATATGTAGAAAAGCAGATATCAATAGAAACATTACGAAATCAGGCAAAGTATAAAGTGAGTGATAGAATTAGACATTTTCAACAGGGTTGAGTTTGAATATATAAATTAGGAAAAAAACAAATATGTAGTCACCAATAGGATTGACAATTGACAGCATTAGGCAACCTGGGCATGGATGTTTTTAGAAATCCATGTTCACTTTCCATTTAGGCTTTGGTACAATCATAAGTGTGACCTTTCCATTTTTTGTCCAGAATATTACTGTGATAATGAGGTGACATGAGTATTTCTTTCACCATTTCTGGGAGCAATATATTGAAGGTGTAAAATGAGAATCGCGGGTACAAAGAGGTGTACCCTGTTTCTAGGAACATAGAGAAAAAGCATGAATAGACCATACTGTGAATAAATAATATAACTTTTTTGAACTTTAAATAATGAATTAACTGATATCTGAAAAATTAAAGTAAATCATATATTGATATACAATCATTCATTCCAACCAGGTATATATCTAATGGAAATATTAGTGTTTTGGTTTATTATGAAGAGTGTGTGAGTTTTGCTTCAAAATGATTATGGAAATTCAAAATAATGTGTTTGGAAAGAAGTCTCATGAAAAGACCAGTCAAGAAACCCTGACAATACATGTGTTCTGAAGCAAGATGATTAAAGTTGAAACAAATGCTTATTAATTTGTGAACTTGTGGATGAAATGTATATCCTGTGATGTGCAAAAACTGAAGAAACAATAATGTACCAGTGTCGAATACAAATGAATGACAAATTACATATCATGTCCCATAGGAGTCTACTTGCATTGATGTTAGACTGGGTCAGTTTTGTAGAATAATTAGGATTTGTATGCACCATTCACTGAAGTTAGTTTTCAGTACTAGGAAACAAATATGTATTTCAGGTGGATGAATATTTCTGATTATCATCTTGTGAAAAGTTGATTATAAATCCACATACATGAACATGAATGAATTTAGAGTGTGTATATTAGACACATATATTTCATATTTTGAAAAATTTGCAGAGTATATCTATATCTATATCTATATCTATATATATACACACACACACACACACACACACACACACACACACACACACACACAACACTCACAGACATTAAAAAGTACCAATATAAATGCCAATCGAAATTCATCAGTAAATATGTATCATCCACAAATGCAAAAATATTTATTTTACTGAACATGAGTTAATGTATAATGTTGTTCTACTAGGACTCTCTCCTATAGGTTGAATTTTCATTTCCAACAGCATTTAGGAGGAGTGAACTCTTCTCACAATTTGTATCTGCCAAGACAGCCATCTCACAAAAATGTACGTGTGATACCTGGTAGGATTCTATATATGCATATAAATATACATGTGTGAATCGGCTACAGAAAAGGGAAACAAGAATTCACATATTTGTTAAGTTTAAAAACACATGAGAATATTTCAATTAAAATTTGACTAGATTTATAACTCCTACCTTATATAATGGAAATGTCAAGTCCAACTATACAACATGTCTCTGGAGAACCTTTGGATGTCCTGTTGTTTATCATGAGTATACTAGACAGTGCCTTGATTGACTGTGTTTCATGAAAATGATCTAGAACAGACATGCCAGTAAGTTGGTGCCTGCTGAGTAGTGTGCCTAGAGCAGTGGTGTGTATGTGTGTCATAATACATCTCTGATGTGGCCATATGGATTTGCCATTGGCTTCCAAATGGCTTGTGACAGACATGGTGAGGCCAGCAGACACTAATATGTAAGGGCGTCTTGTTATATGGAGAGGTTTCATGGCAATGTTAAGAATCAGGTTGCAATAGACAAGGGAGAAAGCTATGTGGGATAGAAGCCTGGTTGGTGCATTCTCCTGCAGACCCTGACCCACCACATGTGGCAGAACTCCATCCAGCACTGTGTCCCTTTTGAACTCCTTGTATTTCGTGAAGCAAATACCAAACTACCAATGCAGGAGAAAGAAAAACCATGAAAAAGTGGAGGATGACTAAATGGCTTCACAGCCCAGATGGGGAGAGACTTAGCACGCACTGGTCACATTTTACTTAAAAGAGAGAATTCACCACTGCTGCCTCATGTTCATTAGAAAATAAGAAACCATGTCCTCCAGGTCACATAGAATCAGACCCAGCTTTGATGGTCTCACGACAAAGGAAGCTAAAGCTCCTGAAAACAACATATATTTCAAGTGCCCAACCTCAGAGGCAGTTTATCAAGAAGTCCTTTAGGCCAGCAGAGCTCCATGTTTGTGGAGTTTTTAACCTGTCCCTTACTTATGGAAACTTCTCTACCACATCCAAGGTTGTGAACTCCTGAGCATTTTCCATTCCAGTTATATATTCACAGATTTTAACTCTTCTCCACTAATTGTGTCTTACTTGGGGTGAAGGTAATGTCAAGGCATTGTTCTGGATGAGAGAGGGAAAATATTTTGTGTAGCACATATTTGATAGACATTGGATTCTTTTTCCTATTTTCCATTCAAAATACTGAATCCCTGACACTAACACATACCCTACTAGACTCTGACTACTAATCCTAATATGATGGAGAAAAATAACCCAAATAGAACAGAAATACAAGCAGGTCAGAGGAGGCATGGTGTATTTTTGAACTTTTCTTTTGCATAATAAATGTTAGGTGTTATAAATCTAGTGAATTTTTATTTGGAATAGTTTTTCATGTGTTTTTAAAATTAACAAATATGTGAATCCCTGCCTCCCTTTCTCTCTAGCCTATACAGCACATGTATTTTTATATGTACATATAGAATCCTACCTGGTATCACACGTACATTTTTGTGAGGTTGCTGACTCGGCAGATATAAATTGTGTGAAGAGACTACCCCTCTTAAACGCTGTTGGAACTAAAAATTCAACCTATGGGTGAGCTTCCTAGTACAACAACATTATACATAATTTCATGTTCAGTAAAGTATATATTTTTGCATCAGTAGATGTTATATATTTCATTATAAATTTCATTTGGCATATATTGCTACTTTTTTATGTTTCTCTGTGTGTTTTTTTGGTATATATATATATATATATATATATATATATATATATATATATATACTCTCCTGATTTATCAAAACATGAAATATATGTGTCTTATATACACTCTCTACATTCATACATTCATTCATGTTCATGCATGAGGAAATATAATCAACTTTTCTCAAGATTATTATTGGAAATATTCATCCACCTGAAATACATATTTGTTTCCTTGTACTGACAACTCACTTCTGTGAATGGTGCATACAAATCCTAATAATTCTACAGTATCTGACCCAGTTTAACATCAATGCAAGTAGATTCCTATGGGACATGATGTGTATTTTGACGTTCATTTATATTCCACACTGCTACATTAATATTTCTGCAGTTTTTGCACATCATAGGATATATATTTCATCCACAAGTTCACAACTTTATAGGTATTTTTTCACTTTTAATCATTTCCTGCTTCAGAACACATGTATTCCTCCCGGTTTCTTGACTGGTCTTTTCATGAGACTTCTCTGCAAACACATTTTTTTTAATTTCATAATCAGTTTTGAAGCAAAACTCACACACTTTTCATGATAAACCATAAATCTAATATCACCATTAGATGCATAACTGTTTGGAATGGATGATTGTATATCAATATTAGGTTTCCTCTATATTTTCAGAAATCAATTCAATCCATTATTTAAAGTTCGAACCAGTTATATTATTTATTCACAGTATGGTCTATTCATGCATTATCTCTATATTCATAGGCACAAGGTACACCTATTTGTACCCCCAATTAATTTATACGTCTTCAAAATATTGCTTTCCTACATATTTTACCCAGTTCATCATTGTGACTGACTCTTCACATGTGCTGACATTTACATTCACTCTCTACCTGAAACCCTATTGCTAAAGAACTTTTGGTCCAAATCCTATACTCACTCTTTTATCTAAACCCACCGACTATTTTCCTAATCCTACCGAATATCCCTTTTTGACTGGATGTTCTCTTCCACATTCAATCATCCAAATTAGAAGGTCCTATGCCATAGTATATTGATTTAACTGAGACAACTGTGCAGGACATAAATCAATGCTAAGTATCCCAATCAAGGGCCCAATGCCCTTCTGGGCTTCAAAACTTACCTAGATTTCTGTTTTCATACTTATATTTCACCTATATATTCTTATAAATATCGCAGGTTCCTAATACAAATATTCATTCCAGAGAATGATTCCTAACCCAAATTGAACATGTTATTAACCCTAACCATACACTTTTCCCTCAATCTAATTTTACAGAAGAGCAGGGACAGAGTTGGTCTTACAATACAGGAATATAGGCGATCTTCCAGCTGCTGAAAACCTAAAAGGTCCATGCTGAAATGATCCTTGGAGAAGATGTAGGCATCTATGAAGGACATGAGAGAGCAAAAGTCATCTTCCATGGCAAACAACCTGGTCAGGTTGATGGGATGTGTCTGAATTAGCCTCTCTCTTCCTAATGTAGAGAAGATGGACCAAACCATGCCTGTGTGGAGAGCTGTTCCCTGGTGCCTATGGTTGATATACCATTCTAACATATGAATGAGTCACAGCAAGTAGAGGCAGCCTCCATCTTTTGGGAACCATGTAAGCAACTGTTAAAACAAAGTGGTTTCCAAGGCAGTGACTTCATTCAGATCTTGAAGAAAGTGACATCACCTTACAGTTTTGGTAATGAAAGTCTGTGATCTTGGGATCCAGGAAACCAGGCACACAGAGTCAAACCCACTCCATGTCCCAGTGGGCTAACTTGTTTGGATTTAACAAGACAGAGTTACTCTTTCTTTGTACCTACTGATGTGAGGACAGCCAAATGCCTGGAAACTATGAAGACTGGCCTTTCCAGAGAAAGCAGGTAGTTTCTCACCATGGGCTCCTGACAACTTCACAGAGTTGGCCAAAGAGAACAGATTGGAGACAGGACACGCCATTTTGGGGGAACATAGTATGGCCCACAAGTCAGAGGACACTCCGGATAGTCACAGACCTACTTGGGGAAAGGAGGTGACTTTTTGGGTGTGAGTGTGAGTTTGTGGTTTTGTCTCATGTTCTGAGAATAGTTAGGAAAGCTGGTTTGTTTGTTTTGGAGTGGACTGTGTCTAGTAAGTCCTTTGACAAGGTGAGTGTTTCTGTGTCTATATATCATACTGTGTCCGTGATTGTAGACATTAGAAAAGAGAATGCATCAATGGATGTGTCCTGTCTACAAGAAAGCTTCAAAGCATTCATCCTGTGCAATTAATGAATGGACTGCAGGTTGCCGTATGGATGGGCAACTCCTGCCATCTTTCTAAATTCCTGTTTTCTTCCTGAATTCTGGACACTCTCCAGAATACGCTCATGATTTTGTGTCCAAGATATGTACCACCTCCATCTCTGTGACATGGCCATGTACTGGATAGCTGAAGGGAATGGCGAGTATCTCAGAAAACTCAGATATCAGTATGCCCAAGAAAGTCTCAGTGGAGAAACCCTGCTTTGGGCCTTTTGCTTACCTATTCTGTTGCCCTGAATGTCAGGAAGGTCTTTGCCTCAGGCCACAATTTGTGAAGCCTGCAGAAAATAGTTTTCAAATGGAAAAGAATGGTCATTACCTGTGCCTCTTTGCTTAATTGCTTTGGAAATGGATGTTTCTGAATCAGCCTCTCAGCCCTATGTGAGGCTGTGGCTTAGATTCACAGCACATGATGGGTCTAAAGAAAAATCCCATGTGTGCATCCCAAACCAAAATGGGCAAAAGAGCTGTCAGAGTGGTTCTTACAATACAGGAAGGTTTGGAACCTTCCACCTGATGAGAACCTCAAATGTCCATGCACAAATGATACCTGGAGAAGTTGTAGGCAGGTATGAAGCACCTGAGAGAGCAAAAGTCATCTTCCATGGCAAACAACCTGGTCAGGATGAAGGGATGTGTCTGAATCTGAATCTCTCTGTTCTTATCGTAGAGAAGATGGACCTAACCAGGCCTGAGTGGAGAGCTGTTCCCGGGTGCCAATGGTGATATACATTCTACCTTATGAAAGTGTCACAGGAAGTAGGGGCAACCTCCATCTTATGTAACCCTTGGAAGCAACTGTTAGGACAAAGTGGTTGCCAAGGCAGTGACCTCATTCAGTTCCAAAGAATGTGACATACCTCATTTCCTTGGTGATGGAACTCTCTGAACTTGGTATCCAAGAAGCCAGGCACCCAGAGGCAGTCCTAGTCCCAGTCCCAGTGGGCTCACTTGTTTGGATTTACCAAGGACAGAGTCAGTTTTCTTGGTACCTAATGATGTGAGGATGGCCAAATGCCAGGAGAGCTCTGAAGATGGACCTTTCCTGAGAAAACAGGTAGTGGCTAACCACTTTTTCCTGACATCTTCACAGAGTTGGTCAAGGAAAGAATGTCTGAGAGAAGACAGGCCATTTCGGGGGAACATAGTATGGCCCACCAGTCAGAGGACACTCCGGATAGTCACAGACCTACTTGGGGCAAGGAGGTGCCTTTGTGGGAGTGGGTGTGGGTTTGTTGTTTTGTCTCATGTTCTGAGAATAGATAGGATAGGCGGTTTGTTTGGTTTGGAGTGGACAGTTTCTAGTAAGTCATTTGACACGGCGAGTGTTTCTGTTTCTGTGTATCCCACTGTGTCTGTTGTTGTAGACATTACAAAAGAGAATGCATTAATGGATGTGTCCTGTCTAGTATAAATCTTCCCATAATTCATCCTGCCCAATATATGAATGGACTGCAGCTTGTCTTATCGATGTGCAACACCTGTTATCTTTCTAAGTTGTTGTTTTCTTCCTGAATTCTGGCCACTCTCCAGAATAGGCTCATGGATTTGTGTCCAAAATATGTACCACTGCCAAGCTCTGTGACATGGCCATGTACTGGATAGCTGAAGAGAATGGCGAGCATCTCAGAAAACTCAGATATCAGTGTGACCAGAAAAATCTCAGTGCAGAAACCCTGCTTTGGGCCTTTTGCTTACTTATTGTTGTGTTGCACTGAATGTCAGGAAGGTCTTTGCCTCATGCCACCCCTTTGTGAAGCCTGAAGAAAACAGTTTTCAAATGGAAATGAATGGGCCTCACCTGTGGCTCTTTGCTTAATTGCTTTGGAAAGAGATGTGTCTTTATCAGCCTTTGGACCTGTGTGTGGCTGTGACTTAGATTCTCAGCACCTGATAGATCTTAAGAATGATCCCATGTGAGCTTCCAAAACCAAAATGGCAAAAATTATCATTCATTGTGGATGAAGTCTCTTGCCTTCCTCTGTTAGGTTCCTGCACTCCATCAAATGAGAATAGGGATTCTTTGGGTCAAATGAGTTCTTCAAAGCCCTGCAGAGGTGCTTGTGTTTTCACATGACTCTAAATCACCTAAAGAATTGATACCTAAAATCAGTAGGCCTGAAATTGGAGAAACAAAGAAGTATTAAAGGCAGGCTTATTTGTTCACTCCTGGTTCACAGAAACGGTGTCCAGGCTACCCTGACTTTAGGCAAATGAGGGGCAAAGGAGCTGATTTTGGACACTGTCTTGGGCTGCGCCCCTCATGGAAACCTCCAGCCAGAAGTTAAGATGATTGACTATATGGAATAAGATGAGGGCCTTGTGGGAGTGTTTTGGTTTTGATTTTGGTCATTTGTGTGGCATTGGAAAAAATGACTGGGTACACGTGGGGTGAACTCTGGTGTGATTCCCCTTAGAGACTGGATTTTGGAAGTGAACTCAGAGAAGCATTGCCATGAATTTTGTTGGGATTTTAAGAGGCCACGCATGAAAGTCGCTCTTGGAAACTCAGACCTAGGCCCCGGGTGGATTTCCACAGAGGCCTGGGAATCTCAGCAAGGATATCACATGATTTTATTCTTAAAGAAATGGCAGCCATAGTTGAGAGTCAAAACACACATGGACCTCACATTGTAGACCTCAATGGGCCTGGCCTAATGTGACCTTTTGTCCACTCTTTGGGAAGCCGTGCCTGTGAGAGTTCTCCAGAGATTTCATTGAAATGAGCTTCCTCACCATTTAAAGTTTGCTGAATGAACTGAAACCCACAGTGCCTCCAACTTCATGCTTGAAAAATGGCTAGATAAATACCATGAAATTTTTGAAATTCCTATGACCAGGTGGCACTGGAGAAACATTGGATGTCCTGTTGCTGATCATGAGTATACCAGACAGTGCCTTGATTTACTGAGTTTCATGAAAATGGTGTAGAACAGAGATGCCAGAAATTTGGAGCCTGCTGAGTAGTGGGTCTAGAGCAGTGGTGGGGAGGTGTTTGATAAAACATCCGTGGTAGGGCCATGTGGATCTACCATTGGATTCCATATGGCTTGTAACTGACATGGTGCAGCCAGCAGACCCTTGTATGTAAAGGCATCTTGTTACATGGAGAGTTTTCAGAGGAAAATTAAGAATCAGGTTGATATGGACAAGGGGGCAATGGGGCAAGCTGTGAGAGATAGGAGCCTAGTTGGTGCATTCTCTTGCAGACCCTGACCCACCACACGTGACAGAACTCCCTCCAGCACTGTGTCCCAGTTTAGCTCCTAGTATTTCGTGAAACAAATACCAAACTCACAGTGCAGCAGCAAAAACACCACAAAAAGTGGAGGAGGACCAAATGGCTTCACAGTCCACACGGGGAGACACTTAGTCCCCAGTGGCCTCAGTTTACCTACAAAGAGAGGATTCAGCACTGCTTCATCTAGTTCATTGGAAATAAGAAACCATGTCCTCCAGGTCACATAGATTCAGACCCAGCTTTGATGGTCTCACTACAAAGGAAGCCAAATCTCCTGAAAACAACATATATTTCAAGTGCAAAACTCAGTGGCAGTATCTCAAAAAATTTTTAGGCCAGCAGAGCTCCATGTTTGTGGAGTGTTTACCCTGTCCCTTAGTTTTGGAAACTGCTCTACCACCTCCAAGGTTGTGAACTCCTGAGCATTTTCCATTCCAGATATGTGTTCATTGATTTTGTAACTCTTCTCCTCTAATTGTGTCTTACTTGGGGTGAAGGTAATGACAAGGCATTGTTCTGGATGAGAGCAGGAGGATATTTGTGCAGCATATATTTACATACACATTGGATTCATTTTCCAATTTTCCATTCGAAATACTGAATCCCTGACACTAACCCATACCTAGTAGACTCAGACTATTCATCCTAATATAATGGAGAAAATTAACCCAACACAATAGAAATACAAGCACTTCAGAGGAGACATGTTGTATTGTTGGACTTGACATTTGCATTATATAAGGGAGGAGTTATAAATCTAGTCAAATTTTAATTGAAATATTCTCCATGTGTTTTTAAACTTAACAAATATGTGAATTCTTGTTTCCCTTTTCTGTAGCCTATTCACACATGTATATTTATATGCATATATAGAATCCTACCAGGTATCACACGTACATTTTTGTGAGGTGGCTGTCTTGGCAGATACAAATTGTAAGAAGAGTTCACTCCTCCTAAATGCTGTTGGAAATGAAAATTCAACCCATAGGAGAGCGTCCTAGTAAAACAACATTATACATTAACTCATGTTCAGTAAAATAAATATTTTTGCATTTGTGGATGATATATATTTACTGATGAATTCGATTGGCATTTATATTGGTACTTTTTAATGTCTGTGAGTGTTGTGTGTGTGTGTTTGTGTGTGTGTGTGTGTGTATATATAGATATAGATATAGATATAGATATAGATATAGATATACTCTCCAAATTTTTCAAAATATGAAATATATGTGTCTAATATACACTCTCTAAATTCATTCATGTTCATGTATGTGGATTTATAATCCACTTTTCACAAGATTATAATCAGAAATATTCATCCACCTGAAATACATATTTGTTTCCTAGTACTGAAAACTAACTTCAGTGAATGGTGCATACAAATCCGAATTATTCTACAGTAACTGACCCAGTCTAACATCAATGCAAGTAGACTCCTATGGGACATGATATGTAATTTGTCATTCATTTGTATTCGACAGTGGTACATTATTATTTCTTCAGTTTTTGCACATCATAAGATATACCTTTGCCAAGGCAGTGACCTCATTCAGTTCCAAAGAATGTGACATACCTCATTTCCTTGGTGATGGAACTCTCTGAACTTTGTATCCAAGGAGCCAGGCACCCAGAGGCAGTCCCAGTCCCAGTCCCAGTGGGCTCACTTGTTTGGATTTACCAAAGATAGAGTCAGTCATTCTTGGTACCTACTGAAGTGAGGATTACCAAATGCCTGGAGAGCTCTGAATAGGGAGCTTTCCTGAGAAAGCAGGTAGTGGCTCTCCACTTTTTTCTTACAACTTTACAGAGTTGGCCAGGGAAAACAGATCTGAGAGAGGACAGGCCATTTCGGAAGAACAGAGTATGGCCACCAGTCAGAGGACACTCTGGTTAGTCATACACCTATGGGGAAGGAGGTGCCTTTTTGGGAGTGCGTGTGGGTTTGTGGTTTGTCTCATGTTCTGAAAATAGGTAGGAATGGCGGTTTGTTTGTTTTGGAGTGAACTGTTTCCAGTAAGTCGTTTGAAGAGGTGAGTGTTTCCATGTCTGTGTATCCCACTGTGCCTGTGGTAGTAGACATGAGAAAAGAGAATGCAGCAATGGATGTGTCATGTCTAGTATAAAGCTTCCCAGCATTCATCCTGCCCAATTTATGAATGGAGTGTGGCTTGCCTTATGCACGGGCAACACCTAATACCTTCCTAAGTCCCTGTTTTCTTCCTGAATTCTGGCCACTCTCTAGAATAGGCTCATGGTTATGTGTCCAAGATATGTACCAAATCCAAGGTCTTTGACATGGCCATGTACTGGATACCTGAATGGAATGGCCAGCATCTCAGAAAACTCAGATATCAGTGTGACCAGGAAAGTCTCAGTGGAGATACCCTGCTTTGGGCCTTTTGCTTACCTATTGTTCTGTTGCCCTGAATATCAGGAAGGTCTTTGTCTCATGCAACCCCTTTGTTAAGCCTGAAGAAAACAGTTTTCAAATGGAAATGAATGTGCATCACCTCTGGCTCTTTGCTTAATTTCATTGGAAAACGATGTGTCTGATTCAGGCCCTTTGCCCTGTTTTAGGCTGTGACTTAGATTCTCAGCACCTGATGGAAGTAAAGAAAGATCCCATATGTGCATCTAAACCAAAATGGAAAAACGTTCAATCAATGTGCATGAATTATATTGCCTTCCTTTGTTAGGTTTCTGAAATCCATCATGTCAGAATAGGGATTCTTTGGGTGAAATGAGTTCTTCAAATCTCTGCAGAGGGGCTTGGCTTTTCTCATGACTCCAATTCACAAAAAGAATCTAGACCCAACAGTCAGAGAGCCTCAAATTGGAGAAGCGAAGCAGTATTAAGGGCAGGCCTATTTGATCACTCCTGGTTCACAGGAAGGGTGTCCAAGCCACCCTGACATTCGGCAAATGAGGGGCAAGGGAGCTTATTTTGGACACTGTCTTGGGATGTGCCTCTCATGAAAACCTCCATCCAGATGTTATGATGAGTATCTTTATGGTAGAAGATGAGGGCCATGTAGGAGTGTTTTGGTTATAATTGTGGTCATTTGTGTGGCAGTTGGAAGAGATGACTGGGTAAGCCTGGGCTTGAATTCTGCTGTGATTCCCCTTAGAGACTGAGTTCTGGAACTGACCTCAGAGAAGTATTGACATGAATTGTGTTGGGATTTTAGGAGGCCATGAATGAGAGTTGCCATTGAAACCTGGGATCAAGGCCCAGAGTGGCTTTCCACAGAACACTGGGAATCACAGCCAGGATATTACATGATTTTATTCTGAAAGACTTGGCAGGCATAATTGAGATTCAAAACACACTTGGACCTTGCTTTGTAGACCTCCATGGGCCTGGCTTCATGTGACTTTTTGGCCACTCTTTGGGTAGACTTGCCTGTGAGAGTGCTCCAGAGATTTCCCTGAAATTAGCTTCCTCACCATTTAATGGTTCCTGAATGAATTGAAACCAACATTGCCTCCAAATGCATCTGTGAAAAAATGCTAGATAATTACCATGAAATTTTAGAAATTCCGATGACCAGCTGGCACTGGAGGACCTTTGATGTCCTGTTGATGATCATAAGTATAACAGACAGGGCCTTGATTGACTGGGTTTCATGAAAATGGTGTAGAACAGAGATGCCAGTAAGTTGGGGCCTGGTAAGTAGTGGGCCTAGAGCTGTGTTATGCAAATGTGTGATAAAACATCTGTGGTGGGGCCATGTGGATCTTCCATTGGCTTCCAAATGGCTGTGACTGACATGGTGCAACCATCACACCCATATATGTAAAGGCATATTTTTATATGGAGAGGTTTCAGGGCAATGTTCAGTATCATGTTGCTATTGTCAAGGGGGCAAGCTACTTGAGATAGAACCCTGGTTGGTGCATTCTCCTGGAGACCCTGCCAACCACACCTGACAGAACTCCCTTCAGCACTGTGTCCCATTTGAACTCGTTGTATTTCATGAAGCAAATACCAAACTCCCAGTGCAGCAGCAAGAAACACCACGAAAATTTGAGGATGACCATTGGTTTCACAGTCCACACGGGAAGACCCTTAGCCCTCAGTGGCCAAAGTTTACCTACAAAAAGAGAATTCATCACTGCTGCCTCATTTTTATTTTAAAATAAGTAACCATTTCCTCCAGGTCACATAGATGCAGATCCAGCTTTGATGGTTTCACTACAAATAAAGCTAAAGCTCCTGACAACAACATATATTTCAAGTGCCCAACCTCAGAGGCAGATTCTCAAAAAGTCTTTTGGCCAGCAGAGCTCCATGTTTGTGGAGTGTTTACCCTGTCTCTTACTTTTGGAAACTCCTCTACCACCTCCAAAGATGTGAAATCTGGAGGATTTTCCATTCTAGATATGTATTCACAGATTTTCTAACTCTTCTCCTCTAATTGTGTCTTACTTGGGGCGAAGGTAATGTCAAGGCATTGTTCTGGAGGAGAGTGGGAAGATTTTTCCGTAGCATATATTTGCATACACATTGGATTCAGTGTCCTATTTTCAATTCAAAATACTGAATACCTGACTCTAACCCATACCCTACCAGACTCTGACTACTAATCCTAATATGATGGAGAAAAATAACCCATAAAGAATAGAAATACAAGCACTTCAGAGTAGGCATGGTGTATAGATGGACTTGCCTTTTGCATGATACAGAGTTGGAGTTATAAATCTAGTCAATTGTTTGTTGAAATAGTTGTCCTAGTATTTTTAAGGTTAACAAATATGTGAATTCCTGTCTCCCTTTCTCTGTATTCTTATGTGCACATATAGATTCCTATCTGGTACCAAACGTACATTCTTGTGAGGTGGCTGACTTGGCAGATACAAATTGTTAGAAGAGATCACTCCTACTAAACCCTGTTGGAACTGAATATCCAACCTATGGGTGAGCTTGCTAGTTGAACAGCATTATACATAAATCCATGTTCAGTAAAATGAATATTTTTAGATCTGTGGATGGTATATATTTTATAATGAATTTTGATTGACATATATATTGCTACTTTTTTGTCTGTGTGTGTGTTTTATGTATATGTATATATATGTATATATATATATGTATATATATATATATATACATATATATATATATATATATATATATATATATATATATATATATACACTCTCCAGGTTTTTCAAAATATGAAATATATGTGTCTTATATTCACTCCCTAAATTCATTCATGTTCATGTATGTGGATTTATAATCAACTATTCACAAGATTATTCTCAAAATATTCATCCACCTGAAATTTGACTATGCTCTCAAATGTCAATCCTATTTGTGACTACATATTTGTTTCTTCCTAAGATTATATATTTAAACTCAACCCTGTTCAAAATGTCTAATCCTATCACACACTTTATTCTCTGCCTGATTTTGTAATGTCTCTATTGATATATGCTTTCCTACATATTTTCCCCACTTCATCATTGTGACTGACTCTTCACTTGTGCTGACATTTACATTCACTCTCTAATCGAAATCCTATTGCTAAGAAACTTTAGTTCCAAATCTTATACTCACCCTTCTTCCTAAACTTACTGACTATCTTCCTAATGCTACAGACTATCCCTTTTTGACTGGATGTTCTCTTCTACATTCAATCATCCAAGTAAACGTGGTGCGAGCTGCAGAGGAGGAGAGTACCAACAGGCTATCTCATGCAACATCAAAGGATTTATTGGGTGTCCAGAATGCTGGGGTTCAGAGCTCACCTGAATAGTGCAGATAGCCCTGAGAATAGCTGAAGTAGAGCTTATATACTTTCCCTGGAGAGAGAAGGGAGGGAATTGTATTGATGTGTCAGGGCGAGTGGGCGGTTTGCATGCAACTGGGAGAGGGAGTACATTCTGCAATTTGGCAGCTGGGGATAGAACATTCTGGGAACAAGTTTTGCAAACATTTCTCAAGATTTCAACAGTGTTCTGTTAAGCATACAGAAAAACAAGATGTGACAAGTACCTATTTTATTAATATTTCATTCCCCACTTCTTCTTCTGGCTAATTTTAATCATAAAAATGATCATTGGAGGGTGTCACATTCAATGTCTGCTAGTGGGGTATTACCATAAGTTTAACTCCTCCAATTTGAGCCTGGAGAAAAGACATTACACGGTTGAGCAAACAGGGTTTTATAGTTAGCAATAATATGAGGATTATTATTGGACCGGCCAGGGTTGATAAAAACGTAGTTAACCGGGGGGACTGTGTGAACCAAGACTCAAGCCACCCTTTTGGGCCCTCTCTCACTTGTTGATGCTCTTCAAGGTGTCTTTTAAATTTACTCATAGATTTTATTACGACTCCAGTATAGTCAGCATTAAAACAACATTCTTCCCTCAATGCAGCACAAAGGCCCCCTTCTCTAATGAAGAGGAGGTCCAACCCTCAACTGTTCTGTAAAACAACTTCAGAGAGAGAGGTTAAAGTTTCATGCAAAGCCCTGAATGAGGTTTCTAATATCTTACTTTTGCTCTATTGCTGCTTCTAATTGGGTCATCTTTTGTGTCCCATGGACAATGCCACTGGTTCCTCTGCCCACCCGTGCAGCAACTCCTATTCCTAATAGGATGGCTAAAGTGAGGGATATATGTTCCCAGTGGAACCGGTTGTATGCCCCCCCTATTTGATCTTCAAATGAACCTGCGTCATGATAGAGCACTCTGGGAAACATCTGCACCATTACACAATTTATCACATATCTTGATCATTTCATGAAAACATAAACAATGTTTAAGTATATAGAATTATGCTGTTGTAGGCACTGACAAAGCAAGGCACCTAAGATAGCACTCAAGAGAGGGAAACAGTCCTATTTGGTTGAAACCGTATTCAGAGGGCATTGCTTCTATTGTAATCAATTAATCCCCTGAAACTCAAGTTTAGGTAGTTTCAGAATTTTGTACCCAACATATAAGGGATGGGGCTCAGAAGTTCACAGTCTTCAGAAGTTTAAAAAAGCAGTATTTGTTTCTGTTTTTCCTTCTGTTCTGGGCAAGTTAACTTTTCAAGGACACCTGGGAGGAGGAGAGCTTTTTCTTCCATTTCTTATTTTCCCCCTGCCAGCTGTTACCATGGAGCCCGGTTGGTAATTTCTTTATCTTAGAAATGTAGCCATCTCTGTGAAGCCCCAGCTGAAGGCCAGAGGACTTGTTCACATATTTTGTGAAAAACTAGTTAGGGGTTGTCTAGCTTAGAAGTACTGAGATTTTTAGCCAGTGGCCAAGTAGAACAGGGCAATACGAAAGAGAAAGTTTATCTACATTAAAGTCTTTATTGGGACTGTTTTGCTGAAAGTTCAAAACTCAGCCATGGTGAAGACTTCTGAAGAAGGTCATTTAAGACTTTTCTGTGGGCCTGGTACAGAGGGGGAAAGACGGGGAAGGTGGGGCTGAGAGCACCTCCGAGGATCTGCGAATGAGGGAAAAGAGAGATGTAAAAGAATAATGCGAAAGGGTATTGGGAATTTCCTAGCAGCAAACTTGAGCAGTAGATCAGGTAGAGCAGAGTGAAAGACGGGAGTGAGGATCCCAAAATCCTGTGAGGGACTTTAAATTTTAGTAACCTGTTTTCAGTGATGACAAAGCAACTTTAAAGGCCAATTATATTACATCTTGGATAAGGGTCTCAGGGCTCTCCTCAGCTCGTTTGAGCATTGGGTTAGCTGGTAAGAGGACCTGGTGGGACCCGGTGAGGGCACTGACAGGAGATGAGAGGAATGAGTCGGTGGAGCGGTACCTATGTACCTGCTACCTCAGCAAGGGGCCGATGGTCTGAGAACTGGTGGAGCTTTGGGTTTCTGATCTAGTAATTGGAGGGGAGAAATCAAGTTGCTGAGATGGGAGTGACATCAGAGGGTCTGGAGCAGAAGGCTGAGGATAATGATCTATTGGAGAAGCATAGTTCAGGATGTGAGTGAGGGAGGGAAAAGGCTTCCACATAGGGGAATTTCCTTTCACTCTTTTAAGCACATGCAGAAGTTAAAAAGGTCACGCAAAATTTGAGGATCTAGAGACCCATCTGGGTGCCATAGTTTTTGGTTGTCTAATTGGTAATGTGGCCAATGCTGTGTACTGAATTTGATGAAGAATTGGGGTTTCATCAGGCAGCCCCTGTATGCACACATTTCCATGACATACAGAAAAAGTCGGCTTTTCCCCCACACAGCCATTACTCTTTGTGGCTTTGATAGTCTGCCAGGCAAACTTAGTAATCTAGACTAGCCAATCTGCATCTGGCTCGCGTGTCCCTACATCCATAATGTTTGTTTACATTATCTATGGTACAGAAGGGATTTAATGGTATTTTAGTGGGATCCTCTTCATCAGGGATATCACAATAGGAAATACCTATAGCCAGCTAACAAATGTCTGGGTGGAGAGATGGCCACCAGGTCCCTAAGGGGGCTGTATGCGAGATAGACCATACTTCTTTTCCAGTAGGATTTGTGATCAGCCATCACTGCTTAATGGGCTGATGAGGGTTAGGACTACTTGTAGCCAAGGGGAGAGTATATAACCTTATTCACATTGCCAATACACAATTTGAAACTGTTACCAGTCTTTTTCAGTTTCCAGAAAGATTCTGTATAGGCAGAAGGCTTGAGATGAGAGGTATGGATCCAGGAAGTGATTCTGTTTACGTTTACCACTGTAGGTGTTATAATAGCACCTGGTATGGTCCTTTTCAGCGGGGTACCAGGGATGACACCTGATATCATCTTACATAGATGAAATCTCTTACTTGATATGGATGTGGAATCCCCTGGTTCCCAGTTGGGTAGGCAGTGGCGAGCTGTTTTCACAGGTATTACTGAGTTCTTTCAAGATCTTTAAGTCTGTCAAGCAAGGGGGTGTGGAAAGGATCTTTAGGTCTTACAGTTGGGCTTAGGTCCCCTACTGGAGGAGGGCCACCATAAAGAATTTCACATGTGGTAAGGTTACTCAAAGAAACAAAGGGATTTTTTCTTGCATGAAACATTGCATAAGGCAGGAGCATAGTCCAATCTTATGCTGGTCTCTAAGCTTAATTTCATTAAGGTCTCTTTAATGGTTCTATTCATTCTTTCTACTTGTCTTGAACTCTGTGGTCTATAAGCACAATTTAACTTCCAATTAATCCCCAGGTTCCTGGCTAACCCCTGACTTACCTGGGTCATGAACATTGGTCCATTGTCAGATCCTATTACCGGCTTAGCTTCCTCCAATGGTAGAGAGGCTTAGTCAGCAGCAGCGGAATCACTTAGAGTGTGTTGTGTGTTAGGGGACGAGGGCAGGGGATAAGGAGGGGGAGAAGAGTCCAGTAGAGTCAAATCTGTGACTCAGGGAGAACAGAGGGTGGAGGAGGAGGAGGTTGAGAGGGTTTGAGAGATCATGGGGGAAGGAGTAGGAGCAGAGGTAGGGGCAAGGAAAGGCTTCACCCATGGAGGAGGAGATTTGCAGAGGTCCTGCCAAGTTAAGATATATGGCTGTTGATCCGGATGGCTATGTGGCGCTGGCTGAAAGACAATACCTCTGACTTTTTAAATTAGTGGGAAGTAGAAAGATCCTTCTAGGGGCCATACGACTCCAAAGATGGGCCATTCTGAGGCACAGAGATTCTGCCAGGTCCAGCGTTTTACTAAAAAAAGAAAGATTCTGAGCCCTTAAGCGGACTTTGGTCCAGTGATCAAGGGTCAGGGACAGAGGCATTGACGTGCTCTGTTCCATAATGAAAGTTCCACAAACAGTAAAAGCAAGGACACACGACACAGATAAGACAAGACCATAAAGACAGGCAATAAACATCCAACACTGAGACCAGGAATGAGTAGCCGGCAAAACCCAATGGTATGGCAATAACGAATCTAAAAGAAAATATCACTGAGTCGAGAAGACTATTGTTCCTTGATTTCCCGAGTTTTCTGCGGGGTCCTCCAGAGAGGTGCCCTTTGTCTCTGTGACATGTCTCTCAGCCACCGTCGGAGAGAGCCCAGGCTCTTCATCGCCAGCAATTTTGCCAAGCCCTAACAAGAAACCTGAAACCAGAAAGAGGCACCTTACTTGCTCCGAGAGGAGCCCGTTGGGGTCTCTCTCTCTTCTGCCACTGCTGGAACTCAGTGGAAACTCAATATGTAAAGGTCAGGCGAGTGTCAGAGGAAGATACTACCAAGAGACTGTCTCATGCAACAGCAAAGGGTTTATTTGTGGTCCAGCATGCTGGAGCTCAGAGCTAAATTAAATAGAGCAGAGACCTCTGAGAACAGCTTAAGCAGAGCTTATATACTTTCCTTGGAGAGGGAAGAGAGGGAAGTTCAGTGATGGGTAAGGGCGAGTGGGCGGTTTGCATGACACCAAGTGAGGGAGTACATTCTGCAGTTCGGCTGTTGGGAACAGTACATTCTAGAACAAGATTAGCAAACATTTCTCAAGATTTCAACAGTGTTTTGTTAGGCATACAGAAAAACAGGAAGTGACAAGTACCTATTTTATTAATTTTATTAACCTTTCACTACCGACTATGCCTTTTTGACGTGATGTTCCTTCTACATTAATTCATGCAACGTACAAGGTGCTATGCCATTGTATATCGATTTATCTGAGACAACTCTGCAGAACGTAATTCAACACCACGTATCCCTATCAAGGGCCCAATGCCCTTCTTTGCTTCAAATCAGACTTAAATTTCTTTTTTCATACATATATTTCACCTATATATTCTTCTACACATAGCAAGTTCCCAATACGATCATTCATCCAGCAAAATGATTTCTAACCCAAATCGAGCATGTTTTTAACCATAACCGGACACTGTTCCCTCAATCTAACTTTACAGAAGAGCAGGGCAGGAGTTGATATTACAATACAGAAATGTAGAAAAACTTCCACCTGCTGAGAACCTCAAAGGTCCATGCAGAAATGATCCCTGGAGAAGATGTAGGAAGCAATAAAGGACCTGAGAGACCAAAAGTCATCTTCCATGGCAAACAACCCGGTCAGGATAAAAGGTTGTGTCTGAATCAGATTTTTTTTAATGTAGAGATCATGGACCAAACCAGGCCTGTGTGGAGATCTATTCCTGGGTGCCTTTGGTTGATATACCATTCTAACTTGTGAAAATGTCACAGGAAGTAGGGGCAGCCTCAATCTCTTGGGACCCTTGGAAGCAACAGTTAGGACAAAGTGGCTGCCAAGACAGTGCCCTCATTCAGTTCAGGAAGGAAGTGACCTCACCTCACTTTCTTGGTGATGGAACTCTCTGAACGTGGGATCCAGGAAGCCAGGCACACAGAGCCAGTCCCAGTCCCAGTCCCAGTGGTCTCACTTGTTTGGATTTACCAAGGACAGGGTCAGTATTTTTTGGTACCTACAGATGTGAGGAAGGCCCAATGCCAGGAAAGCTCGGATGCAGGGCTTTTCATGAGAAAGCAGGTAGTAGCTCACCGTTGGCTCCTAAGAAGTTCACAGAGTTGGCCAAGGAGACAAGATCTGAGACAGGAAAGGCCATTTTGGGGGAACATATTATGGCCCACAAGTCAGAGGACACTCTGGATAGTCACAAACCTACTTAGGGGAAGGAGGTGCCTTTGTGGGTGTGGTTGTGGGTTTGTGGTTTTGTCTCATTTTCTGAGAATAGGTAGGACAGTCGGTTTGTTTCATTTGAAGTGGACTATTTCTAGTAAGTCTTTTCACAGGGCGAGTGTTTCTATGTCTGTGTATTCCACTGTTTCCGTGGTTGTAGACATTAGAAAAGAGAATCCATCAATGGATGTGTCGTGTCTAGTAGAAATCTTCTCAGCATTCATATTGCCCCATTTATGAATGGACTGTAGCTTGCCTTATCGATGAGCAACACCTGCTACCTTCCTAAGTTTCTATTTTCGTCCTGAATTCCGGCCAATCTCAAGAATAGGCCCATGGTTTTGTGTCCAAGATATGTACCACCTACAAGCTCTGTGACATGGCCATGTACTGGATAGCTGTAGGGGATGGCGAGCATCTCAGAAAACTCAGATATCAGTGTGACCAGGAAAGTCTCAGAGGAGAAACCCTGCTTTCGGCCTTTTGCTTACCTATTGTTCTGTTGCCCTGAATGTCAGGAAGTTCTTTGCCTCAGGCCACCCCTTTGTGAAGCCTGAAGAAAACAGTTTTCAAATGGAAATGAATGGGCATACCTGTGGCACTTTCCTTAATTGCTTTGGAAAGGGATGTGTCTGAATCATGCCCTTGGCCCTGTGTGTGGCTGTGGCTTAGATTCTCAGCACCTGATGGATCTAAAGAAAGTTACCATGTGTGCATCCAAAAGAAAATTCGCCAAAAGAGCAATTATTGGGAGGAAGTCTCTCGACTTCCTCTGTAAGGTTCCTGACTTCCATCAAGTGAGAATGGGATCCTTTGGGTCAAAAGAGTTCTACAAAACCTGCAGAGGCTAGCCCATTGTGCTTGGGTTTTCTCATGACTAAAATTCACATAAAGAATCTAAACCCCACAGACAGTAGTCCTCAAATTGGAGCGGTATTAACGGCAGGCCTATTTGATCACTTTTGGTTCACCGGATGGGTGTCCAGGCCACCTTGACTTTAGGCAAATGAGGGGCAAAGGAGCTTATTTGGGACACTGTCTTGGTCTGCACCCCTCATGGAAACCTCCAGCCAGATTATGATGAGTGTCTATATGAAAGAAGATGAGGCCCATATGGGAGGGTTCTTGTTTTAATTGTGGTAATTTGTGTGGTAGTTGGAAGAGATGACTGGGTCCACCAGGGCTTGAACTCTGGTGTGATTCCCCTTAGAGACTGAGTTCTGGAACTGACCTCAGAGAAGTATTGCCATGAATAGTGTTGGGATTTTAGGAGACCACGCATGAGAATCGCTTTGGGAAACTGAGATCTAGGCCCAGGATGGCTTTCCACAGAGCTCCGGGATTCTGAGCCAGGATATCACATGTTTTAATTCTTAAAGACTTGGTAGCCATAATTGAGAGTCCAAACACACATGGACCTCACATTGTATACCTCAATGGGCCTGGATTCATGTGTCCTTTTGGCCACTCTTTGGGAAGGCTTGCCTGTGAGTGTTCTCCAGAGCTTTCATTGAAATGAGCTTCCTCACCATTTAATGGTTCCTGAATTAAATGAAACCCACAGTGCCTCCAACTTCATACTTGAAAAATGACTAGATTAATACCATGAAATTTTTGAAATCCCCATGACCAGGTGGCACTGGATAACCTTTAGATATCCTGTTGCTGATCATGAGTATAACAAACAGTGCCTTGATTGACTGAGTTTCGTGAAAATGGTGTAGAACAGAGATGCCAGTAAGTTGGAGCCTGCTGGGTAGTGGGCGTAGAGCAGTGGACTATAGGTGTGTAAATAAATATTTTTGGTAGGACCACCTGGATCTTCCATTGGCTTCCAAATCTTGAGACTGACATGGTGCAGGCAGCAGACCTTTATATGTAAAGGCATCTTGTTATATGTAGAGGTTTCAGGGCAATGTTCAGAATCAGGTTGCTATAGTCAAGGGGAAAGCTATGTGGGATAGAAGCCTGGTTCGTACATTCTCTTGCCGACCCTGACCAACCACACATGACAGAACTCCCTCCAGCATTGTGTCCCAGTTTAACATATTGTATTTCATGAAGCAAATACCAAATTCCCAGTGCAGCAGTAAGAAACACCCTGAAAAGTGGAGGATGACCAAATGGCTTCACAGACCACACGGGAAGACACTTAGCTCCCAGTAGCAACAGTTTACCTACAAAGGGAGTTTTCAGACCTGCTGCCTCATGTTCATTACAAAATAAAGAACCATGTCCTCCAGGTCTCATAGATGCAGACCCAGATTGCAGAATCACATCAGTTGCAGAACCATTGATTTAAATATTGCCATACATATATTTCTTGTGCCTAACCTCAGAGGAAGTTTCTCAATAAGTCTTTAGGTCAGCACAGCTCCATGTTTCTGAAGTGTTTACCATCTCCCATACTTTTGTAAACTGTTTTACCACCTCCAGTGTTGTGAACTCCTGAGCATTTTTCATTCCACATATGTATTCACAGGTTTTCTAACTCCTCTCCTCTAATTGTGTCTTACTTTTAGCGATGGTTATGTCAAGGTATTGTTCTGGATAAGAGAGGGAAGATTTTTGTGTATCACATGTTTGCATACACATTAGATTCATTTTCCTATTTTCCATTTGAAATACTGAATCCCTGACACTAACCCATACCCTACTAGACTCTGACTACTAATCCTAATATCATGGAGAAAAAAAAACCTAACTGAATAGAAGTACAGTCCTTTTATAGGAAGCATGGTGTAGATTTGTATTTGTCTTCCTCTTTATCAAGAGTATGTGTTTTAAATTTAGTAAACTTTTCATTTTAATATTTCTCCATGATTTTTTAAAGTTATCACATATGTAAATTCCTGTCTCCCTTTCTCTGTATCCTATTCAGCACATGTAATTTTTTTATGCATATACAATATCCTACCTGGTATAACACGTACATTCTTGTAAGATCACTGACTTTGGAATATAAAAATTGTGAGAAGAGATGACTCTCCCTAAATAATGATGGAACTGAAAATTCCACCTATGGGTGAGCTTCCTAGTGAAAAACACTATACATAAATCCATGTTCAGTAAAATGAATATTTTTGGATTTGTGAATGAATTATATTTCATGATGAATATCGATTGGCATATATATTGCTAAATATTAATGTGTGTGTGTGTGCATGTGTGTGTGTGTGTGTGCGTGTGTGTGTGTGTATATTCTACGGATTTTAAAAAAATATGAAAAATATGTGTCTTATTATACACTCCCTAAATTCATTCATATTCATTTATGTTCATTTAAATTCAAATTTTCACAAGATTATTCTCAGTAATATTCATAAACCTGAAATATATTTTGGTTTCCTACTACTGAAAACTTAGTTCAGTGGATGGTGCTTAAAAATCCTAATATTTCTACAGTAACTGACCCAGTTTAACATCAATGCAAGTAGATTGCTATGGGACATGATGTGTAATTTGAAGTTCATTTTTACTCAACACTGGTACATTACTATTTCTTCAGTTTATGGACATCATAGGATGTATTTTTTCATCCAGAACTTCACAAATTTTTTTGGCATTTGGTTCACTTTCAATTACTTACTACTTCAGAACACATGTATTCCTCCATGTTTCTTTACTGGTCTTTTCACTAGACTTCTTTCTAAACACATTATTTTCGATTCCATAATCATTTTTGAAGCAAAACTCACTCTTCACGACAAACCGTAACCCTAATAATACCATTGCATATATAACTCGTTGGAATGATGGTATATATATCAATATAAGATTTCCAATATATTTTCAGATGCAAACTCAATCCATTATTTAATGTTGGATCCAGTTACATACTTTATTCACAATATGGTCTATTCATGCATCATCTCAATAATCATCAACACAAGGTACACCTATTTGTATCCCCAGTACTAATTTATAAGTTTCCAGAATATTACTCCCCTTTATGGTGGAAGAAATACTTATGTCACCTGATCTACATATACATTTTACCACAGTAGTATTCTGGACACAAAATGCAAAGGTCACACATATGATTGTACCAAAGCCTAAATGGAAAGTGACCATGGATTACTAAAAGCATCTATGTCCAGGGTGCCTACTGCTCTCAAATGTCAATCCTATTGGTTACTACATATTTGTTTCTTCCTAAGATTATATATTTAACCTCAAGCCTGTTGAAAATATCTAATCCTATCACTCACTTTATACTTTTCCTGATTTCCTAATGCCCCTATTGATATCTGCTTTCCTACATATTTTTCCCAGTTCATCATTGTGACTGTCTCTTCACATGTGCTGACATTTACATTCACCCTCTAACTGAAAACCAATTGCTAAAGAACTTTTGGTCCAACTCCGAGACTCACTCTTCTTCCTAAACCTACTGACTATCTTCCTAATCCTACAGACTATCCCTTTTTGACTGGATGTTCTCTTCTACTTTCAATCATCCGAGGTATAGGGTCCTATGCCATTGTATATTGATTTATCTGAGACCTCGGTGCAGAACATAATTCAATCTAAGTATACCAATCAAGGGCCCAATGCCTTTCTGGGCTTCAAATCTTTCCCAGATCTCTGATCTCATACATATATTTCACATTTATATTCTTATAAATATCACAGGTTCCCAATACCGTAATTCATCCAGCAGAATGACTCCTAACCCAAATCGAACATGCTATTAACACTAACCATACACTGTTCCCTCAATCTCACTTTACAGAAGAGCAGGGACAGAGTTGGTCTTAAAATCCAGGAAGGAAGGGTATCATCCACCAGCTGAGAACCTCAAAAGTCCCTGCAGAAATAATCCCTTGAGTAGGTGTAGGCAGGTATGAAGGATCTGAGAGAGCAAAAGTCATCTTCCATGGCAAACAACCTGGTCAGGTTGAAGGGATGTGTCTGAATTAGCCTCTCTCTTCCTAATGTAGAGAAGATGGACCAAACCATGCCTGTGTGGAGAGCTGTTCCCCGGTGCCTATGGTTGATATACCATTCTAACTTATGAATGAGTCACAGCAAGTAGAGGCAGACTCCATCTTTTGGGAACCTTGGAAGCAACTGTTAAAACAAAGTGGTTTCCAAGGCAGTGACTTCATTCAGTTCTTGAAGGAAGTGAACTCACCTTACATTATTGGTGATGAAAGTCTGTGATCTTGGGATCCAGGAAACCAGGCACACAGAGTCAAACCCACTCCATGTCCCAGTGGGCTCACTTGTTTGGATTTAACAAGACAGAGTCACTCTTTCTTGGTACCTACTGATGTGAGGACAGCCAAATGCCTGGAAACTATGAAGACTGGCCTTTCCAGAGAAAGCAGATAGTTTCTCACCACGGGCTCCTGACAACTTCACAGAGTTTGCTAAAGAGACCAGATCGGAGACAGGACACGCCATTTTTGGGGAACATAGTATGGCCCACAAGTCAGAGGACACTCCGGATAGACACAGACCTACTTGGGGGAAAGAGGTGCCTTTTTGGGTGTGAGTGTGAGTTTGTGGTTTTGTCTCATGTTCTGAGAATAGTTAGGAAAGCTGGTTTGTTTGTTTTGGAGTGGACTGTTTCTAGTAAGTCCTTTGACAACGTGAGTGTTTCTGTGTCTATATATCATACTGTGTCCGTGATTGTAGACAGTAGAAATGAGAATGCATCAATGGATGTGTCCTGTCTACGAGAAAGCTTCAAAGCATTCATCCTGTGCAATTTATGAATGGACTGCAGGTTGCCGTATGGATGGGCAACTCCTGCTATCTTTCTAAATTCCTGTTTTCTTCCTGAATTCTGGACACTCTCCAGAATACGCTCATGATTTTGTGTCCAAGATATGTACCACCTCAATCTCTGTGACATGGCCATGTACTGGATAGCTGATGGGAATGGTGAGTATCTCAGAAAACTCAGATATCACTATGCCCAAGAAAGTCTCAGTGGAGAAACCCTGCTTTGGGCCTTTTGCTTACCTATTCTGTTGCCTGAATGTCAGGAAGGTCTTTGCCTCAGGCCACACTTTGTGAAGCCTGAAGAAAATAGTTTTCAAATGGAATTGAATGGTCATTACCTGTGCCTCTTCAGTTAATTGCTTTGGAAATGGATGTGTCTGAATCAGCCTCTTGGCCCTATGTGAGGCTGTGGCTTAGATTCACAGCACATGATGGGTCTAAAGAAAAATCCCATGTGTGCATCCAAAACCAAAATGGACAAAAGAACTGTCATGGTGGATAGAGTCTCTCGCCTTCCTCTGTAAGGTTCCTGACCTCCATTAAGTGAGAATAGGGATCATTTGGGTCAAGTGAATTCTTTAAAGTTCTGCAGAGGCTATCCCATAGGTTCGTGGGTTTTCTCATGACTCCAATTCACATCTATGTTTACAGAAGAGCAGGGACAGTGTTGGTCTTACAATACAGGAATGCAGTGGATCTTCCATCTGTTGAGAACCTCAAAGCTCCATGCAGAAATGATCTCTGGAGAAGATGTAGGCAGCTATGTAAGACCTGAGAGAGCAAAAATCATCTTCCATGGCAAACAACCTGGTCAGGATTAAGGGTTGAGTCAGAATGAGCCTACCTCTTCTTAATGTAGAGAAGATGGACCAAACCCGGCCTGTGTGGAGAGCTGTTCCCTTTTGCCTACGGGTGATATACCATTCTAACTTGTGAAAGTGTCACAGGAAGTAGGGGCAGCCCTCATCTCATGGGACCGTTGGAAGCAATTGTTATGACAAAGTGGTTGCCAAGGCAGTGATCTCATTCAGTTCCTGAAGGACGTGATCTCATCTCACTTCCATGGTGATGGAACTCTCTGAACTTGGGATACAGAAAGCCAGGCACCCAGAGCCAGTCTCAGTTCTAGTCCCAGTGGTCTCACTTTTTTGGATTTACAAAGGACAGAGTCAGTCTTTCTTGATACCTACTGATGTGAGGATGGCCAAATGCCAGGAAAGCTCGGAAGAGGGGCTCTTCCTGAGAAAGCAGATAGTGGCTCACTCCTGGCTTCTAACAACTTCACATTGTTGGCCAAGAAGACCAGATCTGAGACAGGTCAGGCCATTTCGGAGCATCATAGTATGGCCCATCAGTCAGAGCACACTCCGGAGAGTCACAGACCTATTTGGGGGAAGGAGGTGCCATTGCGGGTGTGGGTTTGTGGTTTTGTCTCATGTTCTGAGAATAGTTAGAAAAGGCGGTTTGTTTGGTTTGGAGTGAACTGTTTCTAGTAAGTCGTTTGACAATGCAAGTGTTTCTATGTCTGTGTATCCCACTGTGTCCGTACTTGTAGACATTAGAAAAGAGAATGCATCAATGGATGTGTCCTGTCTCATAGAAAGCTTCCCAGCATTCATCCAGCACAATTTATGAATTGAATGCGGCTTGCCTTATTGATGGGCGATACCTGCTACCTTCCTAAGTTGCTGTTTTCTTCCTGAATTATGGCCAATCTCCAGAATAGGCTCATGGTTTTGTGTCCAAGATATGTACTACCTCCAAGCTCTGTGACATGGCCATGTACTGGATAGCTGAATGGAATGGCGAGCATCTCAGAAAACTCAGATATCAGTGTGACCAGTAAAGTCTCAGTGGTGAATCCCTGCTTTGGGCCATTTGCTTACCTATTGTTCTGTTGCCCTGAGAGTCAGGAAGGTCTTTGTCTCAGGCCAACCCTTTGTGAATCCTGAAGGAAAGATTTTTCAAATGGAAATGAATATGCTTTACCTTTGGCTCTTTCCTTAATTGATTTGGAAAGAGATGAGTGTGAATCAGCCTCTTGGCCCAGTGTGATTCTTTGACTTAGATTCTCAGTACCTGATGGATCTAAAGAAAGATCCCATGGGTGCATAAAATCCAAAATGGCATAAAGAGCAGTCATTGTTGATGAAGTATTTTGCCTTCCTCTGTAAGGTTCCTGAATTCCATCAAGTGAGAATAGGGATCTTTTGGGTCAAATGAGTTCTTCAAATCTATTCAGAGGCTATCCAATAGGTGCTTGAGTTTTCTCATCTTTCCAATTCACATAAAGAATCTGTACCCGACACTCAGTAGGACTCAAATTGGAGAAGCAGAGCAGTATTAAGGGCAGGCCTATTTGATCACTCCTGGTACACAGGAAGGGTGTACAGGCCACTGGGAATTTAGGCAAATGAGGGGCAACAGAGCTTATTTTGGACACTGTCTTGGGCTACGCTAATGCTATCAAATGTCAATCCTATTGTTGACTTCATATTTGTTTTATCCTAAGCTCATATATTCATCCTCAACCCTGTTGAAAATATCTAATCCCATCACTCACTTTATTCTTTTCCTGATTTCCTAATGTCTCTATTGATATCTGCTTTCCTACATATTTTGCCCTGTGCATCATTGTGACTGACTCTTCACTTGTGTTGACGTTTACATTGACTCTCTAACCAAAACCCTATTGCTAAAGAACTTTTGTTCCAAATCCTATACTCACTTTTCTTCCTAAACTTACCGACTATCTTTCTAATCCAACTGACTATAACTTTTTGAATGGATGTTCTCTTCTACATTCAATGATCCAAGTACAGTTCAGGTTTCTATTCAACCGGGTGAGGGAGTAGATTCTGCAGTTTGGCAATTGGGGACAGCACATTCTGGCAACAAGATTAGCAAAGAGTTCTCAAGATTTCAACAGTGTTTCGTTAAGTGTACAGAAAAACAGGAAGTGACAAGTACATATTTTATTAACCTTTCATTCCCCACTTCTTTTTCTGGCTACTTTTAATCATAAAAGTGATCTTTGTGGGGTGTCACATTCTATGTCTGCTAGTGGGGTATTACCATAATTTTAATTTGTCCAACTTGAGCTTGGAGAAAAGAAATTACATGGTTGAGGAAACAGGGTTTTATAGTTAGTAATAATATGAGGATTATTATTGGACCGGCCAGGGTTGATAAAAACGTAATTAACCAGGGGGACTGTGTAAAAAAAGACTCAAACTACCCTTTCTGTGCCTCTCTCTCTCTCGTTGTTGCTCTTCAAGGCATCTTTTTAATTTACTCATAGATTTTTTTACAACTCCAGTATTGTCGACATAAAAACAACATTCTTCCCTCAATGAAGCACAAAAGCCCCCCTCTGTCATGAAAAGGAGGTCCAACCCTCGACTGTTCTGTAAAACAACTTCAGAGAGAGAGGTTAAAGATTCCTGCAAAGCTGTGATGGAGGTTTCTAAAATCTTTAAGTTTTGATCTATTGCTGCTTCTAATTGGGTCACTTGTTGTGTCCCATGGACCAGAGCAGTGGTTCTTGTGCCCAACCCTGCAGCAACTCCTATTCGTAATAGAATGGCTAAGGTGAGGGACATATGTTCCCAGCGGAACCGGGTTGTATGTCCCCCTCTTTGATCTTCAGATGAACCTGCGTCATGATAGAGCACTCTGGGAAACATCTGCACCATTTCACAATTAATCACATCTGTTGACCATTTCATGAAAACATAAACAATGTTTAAGTATATAGAATTATACTGTTGTAGGGACGGACAAGGCAAGGAACCTAAGATAGCACCAAAGACACGGAAACAGTCTTTTTTGGTTTCAACCAGATTCAGAGGGCATTGCTTCTGTTGTAATCAATTAATCCCCTGAAACCCAAGTTACGTAGTTTCAGAATTTTGTACCCAACACGTAAGGGAAGGGGCTCAGAAGTTCACAGTCTGCAGAAGTTCACAAAAAGCAGTTTTTGTTTCTGTTTTTTCCTCAGTTTGGGCAAGTTAACTTTTCAAGGACACCTGGGTGGGGGTGTCTTCCCTTTCTTTTTTTCCCCCTTCCAGCTGTTTCCATACAGCCCAGTTTGTAACTTCTTTATCTTAGAAATGTAGCCATCTCTGTGAAGCCCCAGCTCAAGGCCAGAGGCCTTTTTTTCAAATATTTTGTGAAAAACTAGTAAGGGTGTGTCTAGATCAGGAGTGCTGAATTTTTTAGCCAGTTGCCAAGGAGACCAGGGCAACACAAAAATAGGAAGTTTATCTACAGTGAACTCTTTTATCGGGATTCTTTTGCTGAAAGTCCTAAATCAGCCATGGTGAAGACTTCTGGAGAAGGTCAGTTAAGACTTTTCTGTGGGCCTGGTACAGAGGGGGACAATTTGGAAGGCAGGGATAAGAGCAGCTCTGTGGATCTGAGAATGAGGAAGGAGAGATGTAAAAGAATATTGGGAGAGGGCTTTGGGATCTTAATAGCAACAAAAACTTGAGCAGTAGAACAGATAGAACAGAGGGGGAGACGGGAGTGAGATTCCAAAAAGCCTGTGAGGGACTTTAAATTCTTAGTAACCTGTTTTTAGTGATGACAAAGCAACATTAAAGGCCATTTTCATTACATCTTGTATTAGGGTCTGAGGATTCTTCTCAGCGGGTTTGAGCTTTGCATTAGGTGGTAAGAGGACTGGGTGGGACCCGGTGCGGGCACTGACAGGAGAGGAGAGGAGTGAGTGAATGGAGTGGTACCTCAGTACCTGCAACCTCAGCAAGGGAGCAATGGTCTGAGAACCAGTCGAGATTTGGGTTTTTGATCTAGATATTGGAGGGGAGAAATCAAGTTGCTGAGGTGGGAGTGACAGCAGAGAGTCTGGAGCACAAGGCTGAGGGTGAGCATCTATTGGAGAAGCATAGTTCAGGATGTGAGCAAAGGAGAGAGAAGGCCTCCACATAGCGGAATCTCCATTCACCCTTTTGAGCACTTGCAGAAGTTAAAAAGGTCACACAGAATTTGAGGATCTAGAGACCCCTCTGGGGGCCATCGGTTTTGGTTATCTAATTCGTAATATGGCCAATGCTGTGTACAGAATTTGATGAGGAGTTTGGGTTCCATCTGACAGTCCCTGTATGCTCACATCCCCATGACTTACAATAGAAGTCTGCTCTCCCCCCCCCACAGCCGTGACTGTTTGTGGCTTTGATAGTCTGCCGGGCAAACATAGTAGGCTAGCCAACCTGCATCTGGCTCACGTGTCCCTACATCTATAATGTTTGTTTCCATTATCTATGGTACGGAAGGGATTTAATGGAATTTTAGTGCGATCCTGTTAATCAGGGATATCCCAATAGGAAAGACCTATAGCCAGCTGACAAATGACTGGGTGGAGAGATGGCCACCAGGTTCGTAAGGGGGCTGTATTCGAGATAGGCCATACTTCGTGTCCAGTAGGATTTGTGATCAGCCATCGCAGCTTAAGGGGCTGATTAGGGTTAAGACTACTGGTCGTCAAGGGGAGAATAAATATCTTCCAGGATCTTCTTTACAACCATTTGCAATGTTTCTTTTTTCTTCTTTTTTATTTCTTTTTTTGTGTGTGTGTGGGGAAGGCTTCAATACATCCTGAAAATGTATGTTCAAAGACTAGGAGTTATTTAAGTCCATACCTTACTGGCTTAATTTCAGTAAAGTCCACTTCCCAGAATTGTCCTCGTCTGGTTCCTCATAGGTGCTTTCCTGCAGGAAGCTTGGAAGTGTAAGCTTTAACCAATTAATGGACCTGACAGGCTTTTGTTACCCATTCAGTTATTTCCTTTTGCTGTGAGTAGGTTAGTGGAAAACTGTGTTCTTGATCCTTCACGAATGAATGCAGTTTCTTTGAACAAAGGTGAGTGAGTTGATGAACATTTGCTACTGACATAGTTAGAGCCATGATTATAGGAGTAGTTACTGAAGAATTAAAAAATTCCACTTGAGGGCCTTCAGGGTTAAAAGTTATTTTGGCCCAGAGCTTGGTGAGCAGAACTCTGCCCATCAATGGGGCCAGGCATTCTGGGATTACTAGGAAAGAGTGATGGATTTTTCCTTTTCCCTGGTCCATGGTCCTCGTAGTTGTCAAAGCCCGATATTTACTTCTGTTAGACTCTTGAATTAGAGACCTTTTATTCGGTAGAGGGCCCAATGGGCCTTACGGGCTGAGTATATTCACCCTGCATCTACTTCAAAGTTTATTGTGTTCCCCTCCACTTCAAAAGTTACCTTGAGGTCAGGGAGAGGATCTGAGCCCGGACTTTCTTAGTATTCCTCCAGAGTCAGAATATCTGGCTGGCATGGCTGTCTCTTTCTAGGGCACTCTTTGGCCCAGTGTCCTTTTTCTTTAGAGTAGGCACATTGATCTGAGGCCAGGGGTGGCCTCTAGTGTGTGCCCAGGTATCCCTTCCTGTCTCTCTGTTTCTTAATTTCTGGCCTATTTCTTGTTGTGACCAGGACCTTAGTCAATGCCTTAGTCTGTCTTTTGTTTCTTTTATCCTCACTCAGCTCCCTTCTCTTCCTCAGTTTCTCTCTTAAAGTATACCTTCTCGGGTTCTCTGAATAAATCCCTCAAAGTCATATCTTGTAATCCATCTAAGCATTGTAACTTTCTTTTAATATCCAGGGCAGCTTTCCCAATAAAGGCCATTGTGACAGATGCCTTTTGATCCTCTGCCTGAGGATCGAAAGGAGTATGTCTCTTATATGCCTACATAATTATCTCTAAGAACATAGAGGGAGATTCATCAGGCCCTTAAATAATCTCTCTTACCTTGGCCAAATTAGTTGGTCACCTAGCGGCCACTAAGATACCCACTATTAGAGCCCGGCGATAAGTGGACAGATGCTCCCTACCTTCAAAGGTGTTGGGGTCCCAGTTGGGTCGTTTCAAGAGAAAGCCGGCTTTGAATATATTGGGAAGTTTTGTCTGTCACGCATTTGGTCCGAGGATACTTTTTTCTAGCATCCAGGAGGATTCTCTTTTGTTCCTCTGTCATGAAGAGAGTCCCTAGGAGTTGTTGGCAGTCATCTCAAGAAGGTTGGTGTGAAAACATCAATGACTTCACCAGACCTGAGAGCCAGGTTGGGTCCTCGGTAAAAGGGGGATTGTTATTTTTCCATTTATATAGGTCTGAAGAGGAGAAGGCCAATACTGGTAGGCTTCCATTTTTTCCCTATGGCCATCGTCAATCATTGGTCCTTAGGGATGGAGGGAAGCAACACGGGAGTTCCAGGGTTTTCAATCATTTGCCACCAGCGAGTTCCTTTAGCAACTCCAGCTTCCTCCAGGGGAGGAGGGGCTGTGTGTGATGCAGGGGAGTTATCTGGAGGGCCCTGGGCTGGCTTAGCATCCTCCAATTGCAGAGAGGCTGAGTCAGCAGCTGGAGAATCACTTAGAGGGTGTTGGGGGTTGTGGGACAAGGGTAGAAGATAAGGAGGGGGACGAGAGTCCAGTAGAGTCAAATCTTGTGACTCAGGGAGAACAGAGGGTGGAGGAGGAGGAGGAGCAGAGGGGTTGAGAGATCGTGGGGGAAGGAGTAGGAACGGGGACACAGCAAGGAAAGGCTTCACCCACGGAGGAGGAGATTTGCAGAGGTCCTGCCAAGTTAAGGTATATTCCTGTTTATCAGTATGGCTATGTGGCCCTGGCTGTAAGACAATATCTCTGTCTTTTTAAATTAGTGGGAAGTAGAAAGATCCTTCTAGGGGCCATCCGAATCCAAAGGTGGGCCATTCTGTGGCACACAGAGTGTGCCAGGTACAGCGTTTTACTAAAAAAGAAACATTCTGAGCCCTTAAGCGGACTTTGGTCCATAGATCAAGGGTCAGGGACAGAGGCATTGAAGTGATCTGTCCCATAATGAAAGATACACAAACAGTAAAAGCAACGACACAGGACACAGACAAGAGAAAACAATAAAGACAGGCAATGGACGTCCAACACTGAGACCAAGACTGAGCAGGTGGCAAAACCCGATGGGCTGGCAATACCGAATCTGAAACAAAGTATCACTGAGTCGAGGAGACTATTATTCCTTGATTCCCGAGTCCTCTGTGGCGTCCCCCAGGGACTTGGTTTGTGGCTCTGTGACACGTCTGCCAGCCACCATCAAAGAGAGCTCACACACTTCATCGACAGCCATTTTGCCAAGCCCTAACCTGAAACCTGAAACCAGAAAGAGGTGCCTTACTTACCCTGAGAGTAGCCCATTGGGGTCTCTCGTTCACCACTGCTGGATTTCGGTGGAACCTCCATATATAAATATCGGAAGAGCATTGGGGGAAGAGACCACCAAGAGACTCTCTCATGCAAAAACAAAGGGTTTATTGGGGGTCCAGCATGCTGGGGCTCAGAGCTCATTTGAATAGAGCAGAGAACCCTGAGAACAGCTTAAGCAGAGCTTATATACTTTCTTTGAAGAGGGCAGGGAGGAAAGTTTATTGATGGGCCTGGGCGGGTGAGCAGTTTGCATGCAACTGGGTGAGGGAGTACATTCTGAAGTTTGGCAGTTGGGGACAGCACATTCTGGGAAAAAGATTAGAAATCACTTCTCAAGATTTCAACAGTGTTTTATTAAGCATACAGTAAAACAGGAAGTGACAAGAATCTATTTTATTAACATTTCACTACCGACTATACTTTGCCAGATTTCCTAAAGTCTCTATTGATATCTGCATTCCTACATATTTTCCCCAGTTCATCATTGTGATTAATTCTTCACATGTGCTGACATTTACATTCACTCAATACCCGAAACCCTATAGCTAAAGAACTTTTGGTCCAAATCCTATACTCACTCTCCTTTATAAACATACCGACTATCTTCCTAATACTACTGACTATCCATTTTGACTGGAAGTTCTCTTTGAAAATCAATCATCCAAGTTACAAGGTCCTATGCTTAATACCCAATCAAAAGCCCAATGCCCTTCTGGGCTTCAAATCTTACCTAGATTTTTGTTTTCAGATTCATATATTTTACCTATATATTCTTGAAAATATCGCAGGTTCCCAATACCATTATTCATCCAGCAGAATGATTTCTATTCCAAATCAAACCTGTTATTAACCCTAACCATACACTGTTCCCTCAATCTAACTTTAGAGAAGAGCAAGGACAGAGTTGGTCTTAAAATACAGGAATTTAGGGGATCTTCCAACTGCTGAGAAACTCAAAGGTCTATGCGCAAATGATCCCTAGAGAAGTTGTAGACACCTATGAAGGAACTGAGAGAGCAAAAGTCATCTTTCATTGCAAACAACCTGGTCAGCATGAAGGGATGTGTCTGAATCAGCCTCTCTCTTCTTTATGTAGAGAAGAAGGACCAAACGAGGCCTCTGTGGAGAGCTGTTCCTGGTTACCAATGTTTGATATACCATTCTAACTTGTGAAAGTGTCAAAGGAATTAGGGACAGCCTCCATTTCATGGAACCTTTGGAAGCAAATGTTAGGACAACGTGCTTGCCAAGGCATTGACCTCATTCAGTTCCTGAAGGAAGTGACCTCACCTCACATTCTTGGTGATGGAACTCTCTGAACTTGGGATACAGGCATCCAGGCACACAAATCTAGTCCCAGGCCCAGTCCCAGTGGTCTCACTTCTTTTGATTTACCAAAGACAGAGTCAGTCTTTCTTGGTATCTACTGATGTGAGGATGGCCAAATGCCAGGAAAGCTCTGAAGAGTGGCCTTTCCTGAGTAAGCAGGAAGTGGCTCACCGTTGTCTCCTGACAACTTCACAGAGTTGGCCAAGGAAACCAGATCTGAGACAGAACAGGCCATTTGATGGGAACATAGTACGGCCCACCAGTCAGAGGTCACACCCGATAGTCAGAGACCTACTTTGGGAAAGGAGGTGAATTTGTGGGTGTGAGTGTGTGTTTGTGATTTTGTCTCATGTTCTGAGAATAGGTAGGAAAGGCAGTTTGTTTGGTTTGGAGTGGACGATTTCTAACAAGTGATTTGACAAGGCGAGTGTTTTTATGTCTGTGTATCCCACTGTGTCCATGGTTGTAGACATTAGAAAAGAGAATGCAATGCATCAAAGGATGTGTCCAGGCTAGTAGAAAGCTTACCAGAATTCTTTCTGCCCAATGTATGAAAGGAATGCGGCTTGCCTTATGGATGGGTAACACCTGCTATCTTCCTAAGTTCCTGTTTTCTTCCTGAATTCTGGCCACTCTCCAGAATAGGCTCATGATTTTGTGACCAAGTTATGTACCACCTCCAAGCTCTGTGACATGGCCATGTACTGGATAGCTGAAGGGAATGGCGAGCGTCTCAGAAAATTCAGATATCAGTGTGACCAGGAAAGTCTCAGTGGAGAAACACTGCTTTGGGCCGTTTGCTAACCTAATGTTCTGTTGCCCTGAATGTCAGGAAGGTCTTTGCCTCATGCCACCCCTTTGTGAAGCCTGAAGAAAACAGTTTTCAAATGGAAATGAATATGGATCACCTGTGGCTCTTTGCTTAATTGCTTTGAAAAGGGATGTGTCTGAATCAGCCTCTTGGCCCTGTGTGAGGTTGTGGCTTAGATACTCAGCACGTGGTGGATGTAAAGAGAGATCCCATGTGTGCATCCAAAACCAAAATGGCCAAAAAGCAGTCCTTGTGGATGAAGTCTGTCCCCTTCCTCTTTAAAGTTCTTGAACTCCATCAAGTGAGAATAGGGATCCTTTGGGTCAAATGGGTTCTTCAAAGACCTGCAGAGGAGCTTGTGTTTTCTCATGACTGCAAATCACATAAAAATATATACCTGACACTCAGTTTTCCACAAATTGGAGAAGCATAGAAGTATTAACGTCTAGCATATTTGATCACTCCTGTTTCACATGAAGGGTGTCCAGACCACCCTGAATTTACGCCAATGAGGGGCAAGGGAGTTATTTTGGACACTCTCTTGGACTCCGCCACTCATGGAAACCTTCAGCCAGAGGTTGTGATTAGAGTCTATATGGAAGAAGATGAGGGCCATATGGGAGGGTTTTGGTTTTAATTTTGGTCATTTGTGTCCGGTTGGAAGACATGACTGGGACCACCTGGGCTTGAACTCTGGTGTGATTCCCCTTAGAGACTGAATTCAGAGAAGTATTGCCATGAATTTTGTTGGGATTTTAGGAGTCCACCCATGAGAATCACCCTTGGAAACTGAGATCTAGGCCCAGGGTGGCTTTCCACAGAGCCCTGGGTATCTCAGCCAGAAGATCACATGATTTAATTCTGAAAGACTTGTCAGCCATTGTTGAGAGTCACAACACCCATGGACGTCACATTGTAGACCTCAATAGGCCTGGCTTCATGTGACATTTTGGCCACTCTTTGGGAAGCCTTGCCTGTGAGAGTTCTACAGAGCATTCATTGAAATGAGCTTCCTCACCATTTAAAGGTTCCTGAATGAATTGAAACCCACAGTGCCTGCAACGTCATCCTTGAAAAATGCCTAGATAAATACCATGAAATTTTTGAAATTCCCATGACCAGGTGGCACTGGAGAAACTTTGGATGTCCTGTTGCTGATCGTAAATATGCAAGACAGTGCTTTGATTGAGTGGGTTTCATGAAAATGGTGTAAAACAGAGATGCCAATATGTTGGAACCTGCTGAGTAGTGGGCCTAGAGCAGTGGTAGGCAGGTGTGTGATAAAAAATTTGTGGTGGGGCCATGTGGATCTGCCATTGGATCCCAAATGGCTTGTGACTTACATGGTGAAGCCAGCAAACCCTTCCATGTAAAGGCTTCTGGTTATATGGAGATGTTTCCGGGCAATGTTTAGAATCAGGTTACTATGGACATGGGGCCAAGCTATGTGGGATAGAAACCTGGTTGGTGCATTCTCCTGCAGACCCTGACCAACCACACATGAAAGAATTGCCTCCAGAACTGTGTCCCAGTTGAACTTCTTTTATTTCATGAAGCAAATGCCAAAGTCCCAGTGCAGCAGCAAGAAACACCACGAAAAGTGGAGGATGACCAAATGGCTTCCCAGTCCACATGGGAATACCCTTAGCCCCCAGTGGCCACAGTTTACTTACAAAGAGAGAATTCAGCACTGCTGCCTCATGTTCATTGGAAAATAAGAAACCATGTCCTCCAGGTCACATAGATGCAGACACAGCTTTGATAGTCTCACTAAAAAGAAGCTAAAGCTCCTGACAACAACATATATTTCAAGTGCCCAAACTCAGAGGCAGTTTCTCAAGAAGTATTTAGGCCAGCAGAGCTCCATGTTTATGGAGTGTTTACCCTGTCCCATACTAGGGAAACTCCTCTACCACTTCCAAGGTTGTAAACTCCTGAGCATATTATTCACAGATTTTATTACTCTTCTCCTCTAATTGTGTCTTACTTTGGGCGAAAAAAATATCAAGGAATTGTTCTGGATGAGAGTGGGAAGATTTTGTTTAGCACATATTTGCATACACATTGGATTCATTTTTCTATTTTACATTTGAAATACTGAATCCCTGACACTAACACATGCTCTGCTAGATTCTGAATACTAATCCTAATATGATGGAGAAAAATAACGGAAACAGAATAGAAATACAAGCAGTTCAGAGGAGGCATGTTGTATACTTGGACTTGCCTTTTGCATTATATAGGGTAGGAGTTATAAATCTAGTCAATTTTTTGTTGAAATAGTTTTCCATGTGCTTTTAAAGTTAACAAATATGTGAATTCCTGTCTCCCTTTCTCTGTATTCTATTCAGCACATGTATTTTTATATGCACATATAGAATCCTACCTGGTATCACACGTACATTCTTGTGAGTTACATGACTTGGTAGATACAAAGTGTGAGAAGAGATCACTCCTCTTAAACGCTGTTTGACCTGAAAATTCAACCTATGGGTGAGCTTCCTAGTTGAAAAAAGTTATACATAAATCCATATCCAGTAAAATGAATATTTTTGGATCTGTGGATGATACATATTTCACGGTGTAATTCGATTGGCATATATATTGCTAATTTTTAAAATCTGTGTGTGGATATATATATATATATATATATATATATATATATATATTCTCTCCAGATATTTCAAAATATTTAATATATGTGTCTTATTATACACTCCCTAAATTCATTCATGATTATGTATATGGATTTATAATCAACTTTTCACAAGATTATTCTCAGAAATATTCATTCACCTGATATACGTATTTTTTTCCTAGTATTGAAAACTAACTTCAGTGAATGGTGCATATAAATCCTAATATTTCTACAGTAACTGATCCATTTTCACATCAATGCAAGTAGATTCCTATGGGACATGATAAGTGTTTTGAAGTTCATTTTTATTCAAAACTAGTACATTACTATTTCTTCAGTTTATGCACATTATTGGATATATATTTCATCCACAAGTTCACAAATTTATAGGCATTTATTTCACTTTCAATCACTTTCTGCTTCAGAAAACACGTGTTCCGCCATGTTTCAAACTGGTCTTTTCATGAGACTTCTTTCCAAACACATTATTTTTGATTTCCATAATCACTTTTGAAGCAAAACTCACACACTCTTCATGATAAACCATAACCCTAGGATTACAATTAGACGTATAACTAGTTGTTATGAATGATTATATATCAATATATGATTTCTTATGTATTTTCAGATATCAATTCAATACATTATTTAAAGTGGAACCAGTTATATTATTTATTAACTGTATGGTCTATTCATGCATTATCTCTATATTCATAGTCACAGGGTACACCTATTTTTACCCTCAATACTAATTTATACGTTTTCAAAATATTCCTCAAAAAATGGTGGAAGAAATACTCATGTCACCTGATCTATATATACATTTTATCACAGTAATATTCTGGACAAAAAAAATCAAAGGTCACCCTTAAGGTTGTACCAAAGCCTAAATGGAAAGTGAGCATGGATTACTAAAACCTTCCATGTCCAGGTGGCCTAATGCTCTCAAATGTCAATCTTATTGGTGACTACATTTTTGTTTCTTCCTAAGATTATATATTCAACCTCAAGCCTGTTGAAAATGTCTAATCCTATCACTCACTTTATACTTTGCCTGATTTAGTAATGTCTCTATTTATATCTATTTTCCTACATATTTTCCCCTGTTCATCATTGTGACTGACTCTTCACTTGTGCTGACATTTACATTCACTGTCTACCTGAAACCCTATTGCTTAAGAACTTTTGGTCTAAATCCTATTCTCACTCTTCTTTGTAAACCTACTGACTATCTTTCTAATCCTACCGACAATCCCTTTTTGAGTGGGTGTTCTATTCGACATTCAGTCATCCAAGGTACAAGCTCCTATGCAATTGTATACAGATTTATCTGAGACATTTTTGCAGAAAATAATTCAAAGCTAAGTGTACCAATTAAGGGCCCAATGCCCTTCTGGACTTCATATCTTCCCTAGATTTCTGTTTTTATACTTATATTTCACCTATATATTCTTGTAAATATCATAGTTTCCCAATACCATTATTCGTCATGCAGAAGGATTCCTAACCCCAAATTGAACATGTTACTAACCCAAACCATACACTGTTCTCTCAATCGAACTTTACAGAACAGCAGGGACAGGGTTGCTCTTAAAATACAGGAATGTAGGGCATGTTCCACCTGTTGAGAACATCAAAGGTCCATGCAGAAATGATCCCTTGAGAAGATGTAGGCAGCTACGAAAGACCTGAGAGAGAAAAGTCATCTTCTATGGCAAACAACCTTGTCAGCATGAAGGGATGTGTATGAATCAGCCTCTCTCTTCTTAATGTAGAGAAGATGGACCAAACCAGTCCTAGGTGGAGAGCTGTTCCCGGGTGCCCATGGTTTATATACCATTCTAACTTGTGAAAGTGTCACAGGAAGTAGGGGCAGCCTCCATCTCATGGGACTCTTGAAAGCAACTGTTAGGACAAAGTGGTTGTCAAGGCAATGACCTCATTCAGTTCCTGAAGAAGTGATCTACCTCACTTCCTTGGTGATGGAACTCTCTTAACTTGGGATCTAGGAAGCCAGGCACCCGGAGCCAGTCCATTCCCAGACCCAGTAGGCTCACTTGTTTGAATTTACCAAGGAGAGTGTCAGTCTTTCTTGGTACCAACATATGTGAGGATGGCCAAATACCAGGAGAGCTCTGAATAGGGGCCTTTCCTGAGAAAGTAGGTAGTGGTTCACCGCAGGCTCCTGACAACTTCACAGAGTTGGCCAAGGAGACCAGATCTGAGATAGGACAGGCCATTTTGGGGGAACATAGTATGGCCCACCACTCAGAGGAAACTCCGGATAGTCACAGAGTTACATGGGGGAAGGAGGTGTCTTTGTGGGGTGGGTGTGATTTTGTGGTTTTGTCTCATGATCTGAGAATAGGTAGGAAAGATGGTTTGTTTGATTTGGAGTGGTCTTCTTCTAGTAAGTCGTTGGACAAGGCAAGTGTTTCTATTTCTGTGTATCCCACTGTGTCCGTGGTTGTAGACATTAGAAAATAGAATGCAACAATTGATATGTCCTGTATAGTAGAAAGATTCCCGGCATTCATCCTGCCCAATTTATGAATGGACTGCAGCTTGCCTTATCCATGGGCAACACCTGCTACCTTCCTAAGTTCCTGTTTCTTCCAGAATTCTCACCACTCTCCAGAATAGTCTCATGGTTTTGTGTCCAAAATATGTACCACCTCCAAGCTCTGTGACATTGCCATGTCCTGGATAGCTGAAGGGAACGGCGAGCATCTCAGAAAACTCAGATATCAGTGTGACCAAGAAAGTCTCAGTGGAGAAACCATGCTTTCGGCCTTTTGCTTATCAATTGTTCTGTTTCCCTGAATGTCAGGAAGGTCTTTGCCTCAGGCCACCCCTTTGTGAAGCCTGAAGAAAACAGTTTTCAAATGGAAATGAATAGGCATCACCTGTGGCTCTTTGCTTAATTGCTTTGGAAAGGGATGTGTCTGAATCAGCCTCTTGGCCCTGTGTGAGGTTGTGGCTTAGATTCTCAGCACCTGATGGATGTAAAGAGAGATCCCATGTGTGCATCCAAAACCAAAATGGCCAAAAGAGCAATTATTGTGAATGAAGTCTCTCGCATTCATTTGTAAGGTTCCTGACCACCATCAAGTGAGAATACGGATCCTTTGGTTCAAATGAGTTATGCACAGCCCTGCAGAGGCTAACCCATAGGTTTTTGGGTTTTCTCATGGCTCCAAATCATATAAAGAATCTATACCTGACAGTCAGTAGGCCTCAAATTGGAGATGCAGAGCAGTATTAACAGCTGGCCTATCTGATCACTCCTGGTTCACCGGATGGGTGTCCAGGCCACCTTGACTTTAGGCAAATGAGGGGCAAGGGAGCTTATTTTTGACACTGTCTTGGGCTGCACCCCTCATGAAAAACTCCAGCCAGAGGTTATGATAAGTGTCTATATGGAAGAAGATGAGGGCCATGTGGGAGTGTTTGGTTTTAATTGTGGTCATTTGTTTGGCGGTTGGAAGAGATAACTGGATCCACCTGGGCTTGAATTCTGGCATGATTCCTCTTAGAGACTGAGTTCTGGAATTTACCTCAAAGAAGTATTGCCATGAAATGTCTTGGGATTTTAGGAGGCCACGCATGAGATGCGCCCTTGAAAACTGAGATCGAGGGCCAGGGTGTCTTTCCACAGTGCAGTGAGAATCTCAGCCAGGATATCACATGATTTTATTTTGAAAGACTTGGCAGCCATAATTGAGAGTCTAAACACAAATGGAACTCATATTGTAGACCTCAATGATCCTGGCTTCATGTGACCTTTTGGCCACTTTTTGGGAAGCCTTGCCTGTGAGATTTCTCCAGAGATTTCATTTAAATGAGCTTCCTCACCACATAATGGTTCCTGCATTAATTGAAACGCACAGTGACTCCAACTTCATCCTTCAAAAATGGTTAAATAAATACTATCAAATTTCTGAAATTCCCATTACCAGGTGGCACTGGAGAACCTTTGGATATCCTGTTGCTGAACATGAGTGAAATAATTCCCCACGCAATGACACTTCACCGGGAGAATTCCAAATTTATTGCTAAAAGCTGTGTGCTTATATAGAACTAAGGGGGAGATGGTATGGCTTACATAAATGGCAGCAACCCGTTTATTGACAAGTTCTTTCAAATATCAGCTCCAGAGCCCAGGAATTAGTTCTCATTGGGGCTAAGGTTCCCCACAAGCGAGATTTGAAATTGGTGCTGGTGGGAGAGTTCACAAGGGCGGGAACTTTTTGTGCCACTGCAGAAATGAAGAAGGTAGGATGAAGAAGTCCTTAGGCGCCATGTTGGGGTTTTTCTCTGCGGTATGGCTGCCATTTATTCTTTTCCCAACATTCCACCCTTTTTGTTTTCTTAGGAAGTGGGGTGTCGTTTGTCAGATTTGGCTGCTTCCTGCTGTGTGGGGGTGGTGTGGGGCCTAGAAAGAGAAGTGGAGGAATGCTCAGGGGGCAGGTATGGGGATATCATGGCAGCCAGAAATAAAACCCAGTGGCTATAGACAGCTATTTTCATAGGGGTGAAGTCAATGAATGTTCCCTGAAGCCAAAGATGTCGATGGCATGGAACCAGTCCTGGATGGAAGAGATTGTTGGTATCAGCCACTGGTCCTGTAACAGAGACTCAAGGAAATACTGGAAGCGTTGCCTGGACATGGTGTCGCCAGCACCTGAAGAAGATCAGAGCGAATAAAAACAGAATGAAGATAAAAATTAAAGCAAATGTCAATTTTTGGCAGAAGTTCCATGTGGGGGGACTGACATAGAAGAGGCCAAGAACCATGAGAAAGCTTAGAAGGTGGTAAAGACTATGAATCCAGGATGGCAGATTAAGAGGTTCTCCGAGCTCGTTGTCTCCCGCTGTCTAATACCCGTTGCATTCCATCGTGCCTGGTAGTGAGCTTCATCACTGAGTGAACTGTTCTCTTGGAGATGTTGGGCATTCATCGGTCATCAGAGGCTGGTAGTGACTAAGCAAAAGATGGTTGAAAGTTTGATTAGGAATTTTATGCAGTTGGGTTTGAAGGCACTTCATTATGCAGGGCAAGAGAGCACAAAAAAGGAGCATCCAAATAAGGGGATCCAAGATATGTAGTAAGTACATGGCAAGATAGGATTGGAAGAACCCCGTTATGGGATTGGAGGAGGTAGGTTTGAGCAATTGGGTCGATAATTCCTGCAATTTAACAACATTTTTTTTATTATCCCAGATTCATTAACATAATAGCAAAATTCCTCTCTGAGGAATAGGCATGTAACCCCTTTTTCTGCAGTGAGAAGATCAATTGCCCTTTGGTTCTGTAAAGCCACTTGTGCCAATGAAGTAACCTGCCACTGCAAGGAACCCAGAGACTCAGCCATGGTATTGAGTGTTTCCTGCAGTTTTTGTTGAAGGTCATTGGATCCCATAGAGCATGACCTATAGCTCCACCAGAGAGTCCGAGACCTGTCACTGAGGTTGTTAAAATGAGGCCTACCAGAACCGGCAGAAAGACTACCCTACGGGTGCGGGAAGGTAGGGCCAACTGTCAGAATTCGGTGGGAGTATACAAAGATAGCTGAGGAACTACAGTAACCAAGAAACAGGCGCCAGAGACATTGATGGTTGAGGTACTTAAAGAACCATTACACCAGAGGAAATGTCCAGGTTGCATAAACACAGGGCTCTATGGGGTGCTGTAGCTCAAGGAACAAATGGGTAAAGGATTCATTATTGGCAGGTGGAAACAGATGAAAGGAAATAAAGTATTGGTGGAATAACTTTCCCACAGTGGGATACGTGTCACATGTAGGGGTTGTCCTTTTTAGAGAAATTGTAGGGTTTTGCTGGAATATTTCCTGCCGCTAATGGGACTGCTGCTAGAAGTGGACGACTAAGTGAAGCACAGAGAAAGCACTGAGAAGTAGGCACAGAAAGAGGGGTGGAGTTTAATAATCAAAAAGTTTGGTGTAGCAAATTGAGCCATGTGGGAGGGGGACCTGAGAGGGTTGAAGGCTCTGAATCCTCTTTGGATGAGCTATGGATATGATCTCAAAGTTTTGATTCTGAGTCCTTAATGTGTTCGACTACCTGGATGGTTGCCTTAGGTTGCGTAATCAGGGTGCGGCCAATAGTCATGCACCCTGTGGGTCTGACTGAGGTTGTCCGAGCATAGACAGCAAACTCAACATAGCCCCATCGTTTGGCCTTGGGGTCAGGTTTATCTAAAGTATACCATCCATTGTTACTGGATGAAGAGCCTTTATGCCACTTTATGTAACTAGAAGTCCACCCTTCAGGGTAACCAAATGAGTGGTAAGAATAGCTACCACGTTCATCATGGAACATGCATGACCAATAGGGGCACCCATTATATATCTCAGGCCACCAATGACAATAGTCTTTTGTTTGATCAAAAAGGAAGCAAATGAAAGGCCAGTTCCAGCTACCAGGGACGAAGGTCCTTGAAGGTGACAATTTTAGGGAAATAGAGGTGCAGTTGTGGATGAAGCAAGTAGTTGCATCCACTGCGCAGACCTTCTGCATGCCATGTTCTGAGTATCGTTCCCGAAAAGTGAATAAATGCATGGTAGGTGAGGAGGGTAAAGACCAGTCCTGACAGAGCACAGAAAATAAGCAGAGCACAAAAAACAAGCAGTTAGAGAAGACTAGGGTGTTGGGAGAGCTCATTGTGCCTTCTTTAAGAGGAATTGGGCTGCAAGGAAAACCGTGTGAGCCACAACTAAAATGGGTGAGATGGGTGTGGAGAGCAGGAGTAAAGGGGAGGTTCAGTAGGTGATTCTTGGAGTTCCTCTGGGGTGGCCCTGTCTTCAGCAGGTGGGGCCTCCTGGTGATGTGGCTTCAACCTAGACATGTGAATCCAGGGAGTGAGACAGTTGTCTGGTAAGGAGAGTTTGGCGGCGGTAAGGGTAAAGAGAATGACAGGATAGGGGCCTTCCCATTTTGCGGCAAGAGTCCCTTTTTCCTCTAGGGTATTATAATAGACTAGACTAACAGGTGTTAAGGGAGGAGTGTTTGGAGAGGAGACTGGGTCTGGAAGAAGCATCTGTGGATGATATATATTTACTGATGAATTTCGATTGGCATTTATATTGGTACTTTTTAATGTCTGTGAGTGTTGTGTGTGTGTGTGTGTGTGTGTGTGTGTGTGTGTGTGTGTGTATAGATATAGATATAGATATACTCTCCAAAGTTTTCCAAATATGAAATATATGTGTCTAGTATACACTCTCTAAATTCATTCATGTTCATGTATGTGGATTTATAATCAACTTTTCACAAGATTATAATCAGAAATATTCATCCACCTGAAATACATATTTGTTTCCTAGTACTGACTACTAACTTCAGTGAAGGGTGCATACAAATCCTAATTATTCTACAGTATCTGACCCAGTCTAACATCAATGCAAGTAGACTCCTATGGGACATGATATGTAATTTGTCATTCATTTGTATTCGACACTGGTACATTATTGTTTCTTCAGTTTTTGCACATCATAGGACATACATTTCATCCACAAGTTCACAAATTAATAGGCATTTGTTTCAACATTAATCACTTCTTGCTTCAGAACACATGTATTGTCAGGGTTTCTTGACTGGTCTTTTCATGAGACTTCTTTCCAAACACATTATTTTGAATTTCCATAATCATTTTGAAGCAAAACTCACACACTCTTCATGATAAACCAAAACACTAATATTTCCATTAGATATATAACTGGTTGGAATGAATGATTGTATATCAATATACAATTTCCTTTTATTTTTCAGATATCAGTTCAATTCATTATTTAAAGTTCAAAAAAGTTATATTATTTATTCACAGTATGGTCTATTCGTGGTTTTTCTCTATGTTCATAGAAACAGGGTACACCTATTTGTACCCCCGATTCTAATTTTACATCTTCAATACATTGCTCCCAGAAATGGTGAAAGAAATACTCATGTCACCTCGTTATCACAGCAATATTCTGGACAAAAAATGGAAAGGTCACACTTATGATTGTACCAAAGCCTAAATGGAAAGTGAACATGGATTTCAAAAACATCCATGTCCATGTTGCCTAATGCTGTCAATTGTCAATCCTATTGGTGACTACATATTTGTTTTTTCCTAATTTATATATTGAAACTCAACACTGTTGAAAATGTCTAATTCTATCCCTCACTTTATACTTTGCCTGATTTCGTAATGTTTACATTGATATCTGCTTTTCTACATATTTTCCCCAGTTCAACATAGTGTCTGACTCTTCATATGTGCTGACATTTACATTCACTCTATAACCAAAAGTCTATTGCTAAAGAACTTTTGGTCCAAATCCTATACTCACTCGTCTTCCTAAACCTACCGACTATCTTCCTAATCCTACTGAATATCCCTTTTTGACTGGATGTTCTCTTCTAAATTCAATCATCCAATGTACAAGGTCCTATGCCATTGTATATCAAATTATCTGAGACATCTTTGCAGAACATAATTCAAAGCTAAGTATCCCAATCAAGGGCAAAACCCTCTGGGCTTCAAATCATACCTAGATTTCTGTTTTCCTACTTATATTTCACCTCTATATTCTTGTAAATATTGCAGGTTCCCAATCCCATTATTCATCGCACAGAATCATTCATCACCAAATCAAACCTGTTTTTAACCCCAGGTATACACTGTTCCCTCAAACATTTTACAGAAGAGCAGGGACAGAAGGGTTCTTACAATACAGGAAAGTTGGGGATCTTTCACCAGATGAGAACCTCAAATGTCCATGCACAAATGATACATGGAGAAGTTGTAGGCAGGTATGAAGCTCCTGAGAGAGCAAAAGTCAACTTCCATGGCAAACAACCTGGTCAGGATGAAGGGATGTGTCTGAATCTGCCTCTCTCTTCTTTTTGTAGACAAGGTGGAACAATCCAGGCCTGAGTGGAGAGCTGTTCCCGGGTGCCAATGGTTGATATACATTCTACCTTATGAAAGTGTCACAGGAAGTAGGGGAAACCTCCATCTTATGTAACCCTTGGAAGCAACTGTTAGGACAAAGTGGTTGCCAAGGCAGTGACCTCATTCAGTTCCAAAGAATGTGACATACCTCATTTCCTTGGTGATGGAACTCTCTGAACTTGGTATCCAAGAAGCCAGGCACCCAGAGGCAGTCCCAGTCCCAGGCCCAGTGGGCTCACTTGTTTGGATTTACCAAGGACAGAGTCAGTTTTCTTGGTACCTAATGATGTGAGGATGGCCAAATGCCAGGAGAGATCTGAAGATGGACCTTTCCTGAGAAAACAGGTAGTGGCTAACCACTTTTTCCTGACTTCTTCACAGAGTTGGTCAAGGAAACAAGATCTGAGAGAAGACAGGCCATTTCGGGGGAACATAGTATGGCCCACCAGTCAGAGGACACTCCGGATAGTCACAGACCTACTTGGGGGAAGGAGGTGCCTTTGTGGGAGTGGGTGTGGGTTTGTTGTTTTGTCTCATGTTCTGAGAATAGACCGAAAAGGCGGTTTGTTTGGTTTGGACCAGACAGTTTCTAGTAAGTCATTTGACAAGGCGAGTGTTTCTGTTTATGTGTATCCCACTGTGTCCGTTGTTGTAGACATTAGAAAAGAGAATGCATTAATGGATGTGTCCTGTCTAGTATAAATCTTCCCTATAATTCATCCTGCCCAATATATGAATGGACTGCAGCTTGTCTTATCGATGTGCAACAACTGCTATCTTTCTAAGTTGTTGTTTTCTTCCTGAATTCTGGCCACTCTCCAGAATGGGCTCAGGGATTTGTGTCCAAAATATGTACCACCTCCAAGCTCTGTGACATGGTCATGTAAAGGATAGTTGAAGAGAATGGCGAGCATCTCAGAAAACTCAGATATCAGTGTGACCAGTAAAGTCTCAGTGCAGAAACACTGCCTTGGGCTTTTTGCTTACTTATTGTTGTGTTGCACTGAATGTCAGGAAGGTCTTTGCATCAGGCCACCCCTTTGTGAAGCCTGAAGAAAACAGTTTTCAAATGGAAATGAATGGGCCTCACCTGTGGCTCTTTGCTTAATTGCTTTGGAAATGGATGTGTCTTTATCAGCCTCTTGGACCTGTGTGTGGCTGTGACTTAGATTCTCAGCACCTGATGGATCTTAAGAATGATCCCATGTGAGCTTCCAAAACTAAATGGCAAAAAAAATCATTCATTGTGGATGAAGACTCTTGCCTTCCTCTGTTAGGTTCCTGCACTCCAACAAATATGAATAGGGATTCTGTGAGTCAAATGAGTTCTTCAAAGCCCTGCAGAGGTGCTTGTGTTTTCCCATGACTCTAAATCACCTAAAGAATCGATACCTAAAATCAGTAGCGATCAAATTGGAGAAACATAGAAGTATTAATGGCAGGCTTATTTGTTCACTCCTGGTTCACAGCAACGGTGTCCAGGCTACCCTGACTTTAGGCAAATGAGGGGCAAACGAGCTGATTTTGGACACTGTCTTGGGCTGCACCCCTCATGGAAACCTCCAGCCAGAGGTTAAGATGATTGACTATATGGAAAAAGGTGAGGGCCATGTGGGAGTGTTTTGGTTTTAATGTTGGTCATTTGTGTGGCATTGGAAAAAATTACTGGGTCCACGTGGGCTTGAACTCTGGTGTGATTCCCCTTAGACACTGGGTTTTGGAACTGAACTCAGAGAAGCATTGCCATGAATTTTGTTGGGATTTTAAGAGGCCACGCATGAAAGTCGCTCTTGAAAACTGAGACCTAGGCCCCGGGTAGATTTCCACAGAGGCCTGGGAATCTCAGCAAGGATATCACATGATTTTATTCTTAAAGAAATGGCAGCCATAATTGAGAGTCAAAACACACATGGACCTCACATTGTTGACCTCAATGGGCCTGGCCTAATGTGACGTTTTGTCCATTCTTTGGGAAGCCTTGCCTGTGACAGTTCTCCAGATATTTCATTGAAATGAGCTTCCTCACCATTTAATGTTTGCCTAATGAATTGATACATACAGTGCCTCCAACTTCATGCTTGAAAAATGGCTAGATAAATACCATAAAATTTTTGAAATTCCTATGACCAGGTGGCACTGGAGAAACATTGGATGTCCTGTTGCTGACCATGAGTATACCAGACAGTGCCTTGATTTACTGAGTTTCATGAAAATGGTGTAGAACAGAGATGCCAGTAATTTGGAGCCTGCTGAGTAGTGGGTCTAGAGCAGTGGTGGGGAGGCGTTTGATAAAACATCCGTGGTAGGACCATGTGCATCTACCATTGGATTCCAAATGGCTTGTAACTGACATGGTGCTGCCAGCAGACCCTTATATGTAAAGGCATCTTGTTATATGGAGAGTTTTAAGAGGAAAATTAACAAACAGGTTGATATGGACAAGGGGGCAATGGGGCAAGCTGTGAGAGATAGAAGCCTAGTTGGTGCATTCTCTTGCAGACCCTTACCCACCACACGTGACAGAACTCCCTCCAGCACTGTGTCCCAGTTTAGCTGCTAGTATTTCGTGAAACAAATACCAAACTCACAGTGTAGCAGCCTAAACACCACAAAAAGTGGAGGAGGACCAAATGGCTTCACAGTCCACATGGGGAGACGGGGAGACACTTCGTCCCCAGTGGACTCAGTTTACCTATAAAGAGAGGATTCAGCACTGCTTCATCTTGTTCATTGGAAAATAAGAAACCATGTCCTCCAGGTCACATAGATGCAGACCCAGCTTTGATGGTCTCACTACAAAGGAAGCCAAATCTCATGAAAACAACATATATTTCAAGTGCGGAGGCTCAGAGGCAGTTTCTCAAAAAGTTTTTAGGCCAGCAGAGCTCCATGTTTGTGGAGTGTTTACCATGTCCCTTACTTTTGGAAACTCCTAAACCACCTCCAAGGTTGTGAACTCCTGAGCATTTTCCATTCCAGATATGTATTCACTGATTTTGTAAATCTTCTCCTCTATTTGTGTCTTACTTGGGGTGAAGGTAATGTCAAGGCATTGTTTTGGATGAGAGCGGGAGGATATTTGTGCAGCATATATTTACATACACATTGGATTCATTTTCCAATTTTTCATTCGAAGTACTGAATCCCTGACACTAACCCATACCTAGTAGACTCAGACTATTGATCCTAATATAATGGGGAAAATTAAACAAACACAATAGAAATACAAGCACTTCAGAGGAGACATGTTCTATAGTTGGACTTGACATTTGCATTATATAAGGTAGGAGTTATACATCTAGTCAAATTTTAATTGAAATATTCTCCATGTGTTTTTAAACTTAACAAATATGTGAATACTTGTTTCCAATTTCTGTAGCCTATTCACACATGTATATTTATATGCATATATAGAATCCTACCAGGTATCACACGTACATTTTTGTAAGGTGGATGTCTTGGCAGATACAAATTGTGAGAAGTGTTCACTCCTCCTAAATGCTGTTGGAAATGAAAATTCAACCTATAAGAGAGCGTCCTAGAAGAACAACATTATACATAAACTCATGTTCAGTAACATAAATATTTTTGCATCTGTGGATGATATATATTTACTGATGAATTTTGATTGGCATTTATATTGGTACTTTTTAATGTCTGTGAGTGTTGTGTGTGTGTGTGTGTGTGTGTATAGATATAGATATAGATATACTCTCCAAAGTTTTCCAAATATGAAATATATGTGTCTAGTACACACTCTATAAATTCATTCATGTTCATGTATGTTGATTTATAATCAACTTTTCACAAGATTATAATCAGAAATATTCATCCACCTGAAATACATATTTGTTCCCTAGTACTGACTACTAACTTCAGTGAAGGGTGCATACAAATCCTAATTATTCTACAGTATCTGACCCAGTCTAACATCAATGCAAGTAGACTCCTATGGGACATGATATGTAATTTGTCATTCATTTGTATTCGACAATGGTACATTATTATTTCTTCAGTTTTTGCACATCATAGGATATACATTTCATCCACAAGTTCACAAATTAATAGGCATTTGTTTCAACATTAATCACTTCTTGCTTCAGAACACATGTATTGTCAGGGTTTCTTGACTGGTCTTTTCATGAGACTTCTTTCCAAACACATTATTTTGAATTTCCATAATCATTTTGAAGCAAAACTCACACACTCTTCATGATAAACCAAAACACTAATATTTCCATTAGATATATAACTGGTTGGAATGAATGATTGTATATCAATATACAATTTCCTTTTATTTTTCAGATATCAGTTCAATTCATTATTTAATGTTCAAAAAAGTTATATTATTTATTCACAGTATGGTCTATTTGTGGTTTTTCTCTATGTTCATAGAAACAGGGTACACCTATTTGTACCCCCGATTCTAATTTTAAATCTTCAATATATTGCTCCCAGAAATGGTGAAAGAAATACTCATGTCACCTCATTATCACAGTAATATTCTGGACAAAAAATGGAAAGGTCACACTTATGATTGTACCAAAGCCTAAATGGAAAGTGAACATGGATTTCTAAAAACGTCCATGTCCAGGTTGCCTAATGCTGTCAATTGTCACTCCTATTGGTGACTACATATTTGTTTTTTCCTAATATATATTGAAACTCAACACTGTTGAAAATGTCTAATTCTATCCCTCACTTTATACTTTGCCTGATTTCGTAATGTTTCCATTGATATCTGCTTTTCTACATATTTTCCCCAGTTCAACATAGTGTCTGACTCTTCATATGTGCTGACATTTACATTCACTCTATAACCAAAAGTCTATTGCTAAAGAACTTTTGGTCCAAATCCTATACTCACTCGTCTTCCTAAACCTACCGACTATCTTCCTAAACCTACTGAATATCCCTTTTTGACTGGATGTTCTCTTCTAAATTCAATCATCCAATGTACAAGGTCCTATGCCATTGTATATCAAATTATCTGAGACATCTTTGCAGAACATAATTCAAAGCTAAGTATCCCAATCAAGGGCAAAACCCTTCTGGGCTTCAAAGCATACCTAGATTTCTTTTTTCATACTTATATTTCACCTCTATATTCTTGTAAATATTGCAGGTTCCCAATCCCATTATTCATCGCACAGAATCATTCGTCACCAAATCAAACCTGTTTTTAACCCCAAGTATACACTGTTCCCTCAATCATTTTACAGAAGAGCAGGGACAGAGGGGTTCTTACAATACAGGAAAGTTGGGGATCTTCCAACAGATGAGAACCTCAAATGTCCATGCACAAATGATACCTGGAGAAGTTGTAGGCAGGTATGAAGCACCTGAGAGAGCAAAAGTCATCTTCCATGGCAAACAACCATGGGATGTGTCTGAATCTGCCACTCTCTTCTTATTGTAGACAAGGTGGGACAATCCAGGCCTGAGTGGAGAGCTGTTCCCGGGTGCCAATAGTTGATATACATTCTACCTTATGAAAGTGTCACAGGAAGTAGGGGAAACCTCCATCTTATGTAACCCTTGGAAGCAACTGTTAGGACAAAGTGGTTGCCAAGGCAGTGACCTCATTCAGTTCCAAAGAATGTGACATACCTCATTTCCTTGGTGATGGAACTCTCTGAACTTGGTATCCAAGAAGCCAGGCACCCAGAGGCAGTCCCAGTCCCAGGCCCAGTGGGCTCACTTGTTTGGATTTACCAAAGACAGAGTCAGTTTTCTTGGTACCTAATGATGTGAGGGTGGCCAAATGCCAGGAGAGCTCTGAAGATGGACCTTTCCTGAGAAAACAGGTAGTGGCTAACCACTTTTTCCTGACATCTTCACAGAGTTGGTCAAGGAAACAAGATCTGAGAGAAGACAGGCCATTTCGGGGGAACATAGTATGGCCCACCAGTCAGAGGACACTCCGGATAGTCACAGACCTACTTGGGGGAAGGAGGTGCCTTTGTGGGAGTGGGTGTGGGTTTGTTGTTTTGTCTCATGTTCTGAGAATAGATCGAAAAGGCGGTTTGTTTGGTTTGGAGTAGACAGTTTCTAGTAAGTCATTTGACAAGGCGAGTGTTTCTGTTTATGTGTATCCCACTGTGTTCGTTGTTGTAGACATTAGAAAAGAGAATGCATTAATGGATGTGTCCTGTCTAGTATAAATCTTCCCTATAATTCATCCTGCCCAATATATGAATGGACTGCAGCTTGTCTTATCGATGTGCAACACCTGCTATCTTTCTAAGTTGTTGTTTTCTTCCTGAATTCTGGGAACTCTCCAGAATGGGCTCAGGCATTTGTGTCCAAAATATGTACCACATCCAAGCTCTGTGACATGGCCATGTAAAGGATAGTTGAAGAGAATGGCGAGCATCTCAGAAAACTCAGATATCAGTGTGACCAGGAAAGTCTTAGTGCAGAAACACTGCTTTGGGCTTTTTGCTTACTTATTGTTGTGTTGCACTGAATGTCAGGAAGGTCTTTGCCTCAGGCCACCCCTTTGTGAAGCCTGAAGAAAACAGTTTTCAAATGGAAATGAATGGGCCTCACCTGTGGTTCTTTGCTTAATTGCTTTGGAAAGGGATGTGTCTTTATCAGCCTCTGGGTCCTGTGTGTGGCTGTGACTTAGATTCTCAGCACCTGATGGATCTTAAGAATAATCCCATGTGAGCTTCCATAACTAAATGGCAAAAAATATCATTCATTGTGGATGAAGACTCTTGCCTTTCTCTGTTAGGTTCCTGCACTCCAACAAATATGAATAGGGATTCTGTGAGTCAAATGAGTTCTTCAAAGCCCTGCAGAGGTGCTTGTGTTTTCGCATGACTCTAAATCACCTAAAGAATCGATACCTAAAATCAGTAGCCCTCAAATTGGAGAAACATACAAGTATTAACGGCAGGCTTATTTGTTCACTCCTGGTTCACAGCACCGGTGTCCAGGCTACCCTGACTTTAGGCAAATGAGGGGCAATCGAGCTGATTTTGGACACTGTCTTGGGCTGCACCCCTCATGGAAACCTCCAGCCAGAGTTTAAGATGATTGACTATATGGAATAAGGTGAGGGCCACGTGGGAGTGTTTTGGTTTTAATGTTGGTCATTTGTGTGGCATTGGAAAAAATTACTGGTTCCACGTGGGCTTGAACTCTGGTGTGATTCCCCTTAAACACTGGGTTTTGGAACTGAACTCAAAGAAGCATCGCTATGAATTTTGTTGGGATTTTAAGAGGCCACGCATGAAAGTCGCTCTTGGAAACTGAGACCTAGGCCCCGGGTAGATTTCCACAGAGGCCTGGGAATCTCAGCAAGGATATCACATGATTTTATTCTTAAAGAAATTGCAGCCATAGTTGAGAGTCAAAACACACATGCACCTCACATTGTAGACCTCAATGGGCCTGACCTAATGTGACCTTTTGTCCATTCTTTGGGAAGCCTTGCCTGTGAGATTTCTCCAGAGATTTCATTGAAATGAGCTTCCTCACCATTTAATCTTTGCTGAATGAATTGAAACCCACAGTGCCTCCAACTTCATGCTTGAAAAATGGCTAGATAAATACCATGAAATTTTTGAAATTCCTATGACCATGTGGCACTGGAGAAACATTGGATGTCCTATTGCTGATCATGAGTATACCAGACAGTGCCTTGATTTACTGAGTTTCATGAAAATGGTGTAGAACAGAGATGCCAGTAAGTTGGAGCCTGCTGAGTAGTGGGTCTAGAGCAGTGCTGGGGAGGTGTTTGATAAAACATCCGTGGTAGGGCCATGTGGATCTACCATTGGATTCCAAATGGCTTGTAACTGACATGGTGCTGCCAGCAGACCCTTATATGTAAAGGCATCTTGTTATATGGAGAGTTTTAAGAGGAAAATTAAGAATCAGGTTGATATGGACAAGGGGGCAATGGGGCAAGCTGTGCGAGATAGAAGCGTAGTTGGTGCATTCTCTTGCAGACCCTGACCCACCACACGTGACAGAACTCCCTCCAGCACTGTGTCCCAGTTTAGCTGCTAGTATTTCGTGAAACAAATACCAAACTCACAGTGCAGCAGCCTAAAAACCACAAAAAGTGGAGGAGGACCAAATGGCTTCACAGTCCACACGGGGAGACGGGGAGACACTTAGTCCCCATTGGCCTCAGTTTACCTATAAAGAGAGGATTCAGCACTGCTTCATCTTGTTCATTGGAAAATAAGAAACCATGTCCTCCAGGTCACATAGATGCAGACCCAGCTTTGATGGTCTCACTACAAAAGAAGCCAAATCTCATGAAAACAACATATATTTCAATTGCGGAAGCTCAGAGGCAGTTTCTCAAAAAGTCTTTAGGCCAGCAGAGTTACATGTTTGTGGAGTGTTTACCATGTCCCTTACTTTTGGAAACTCCTAAACCACCTCCAAGGTTGTGAACTCCTGAGCATTTTCCATTCCAGATATGTATTCACTGATTGTGTAACTCTTCTTCTCTAATTGTGTCTTACTTGGGGTGAAGGTAATGTCAAGGCATTGTTTTGGATGAGAGCGGGAGGATATTTGTGCAGCATATATTTACATACACATTGGATTCATTTTCCAATTTTTCATTCGAAGTACTGAATCCCTGACACTAACCCATACCTAGTAGACTCAGACTATTCATCCTAATATAATGTGGAAAATTAACCCAACACAATAGAAATACAAGCACTTCAGAGGAGACATGTTCTATAGTTGGACTTGACATTTGCATTATATAAGGTAGGAGTTATACATCTAGTCAAATTTTAATTGAAATATTCTCCATGTGTTTTTAAACTTAACAAATATGTAAATACTTGTTTCCAATTTCTGTAGCTTATTCACACATGTATATTTATATGCATATATAGAATCCTACCAGGTATCACACGTACATTTTTGTAAGGTGGATGTCTTGGTAGATACAAATTGTGAGAAGTGTTCACTCCTCCTAAATGCTGTTGGAAATGAAAATTCAACCTATAAGAGAGCGTCCTAGAAGAACAACATTATACATAAACTCATGTTCAGTAACATAAATATTTTTGCATCTGTGGATGATATATATTTACTGATGAATTTCGATTGGCATTTATATTGGTACTTTTTAATGTCTGTGAGTGTTGTGTGTGTGTGTGTGTGTGTGTGTGTGTGTGTGTGTGTGTGGGTATAGATATAGATATAGATATACTCTCCAAAGTTTTCCAAATGTGAAATATATGTGTCTAGTATACACTCTCTAAATTCATTCATGTTCATGTATGTTGATTTATAATCCACTTTTCAGAAGATTATAATCAGAAATATTCATCCACCTGAAATACATATTTGTTTCCTAGTACTGACTGCTAACTTCAGTGAAGGGTGCATACAAATCCTCATTATTCTACAGTATCTGACCCAGTCTAACATCAATGCAAGTAGACTCCTATGGGACATGATATGTAATTTGTCATTCATTTGTATTCGACACTGGTACATTATTGTTTCTTCAGTTTTTGCACATCATAGGATATACATTTCATCCCCAAGTTCACAAATTAATAGGCATTTGTTTCAACATTAATCACTTCTTGCTTCAGAACACATGTATTGTCAGGGTTTCTTGACTGGTCTTTTCATGAGACTTCTTTCCAAACACATTATTTTGAATTTCCATAATCATTTTGAAGCAAAACTCACACACTCTTCATGATAAAACAAAACACTAATATTTCCATTAGATATATAACTGGTTGGAATGAATGATTGTATATCAATATACAATTTCCTTTTATTTTTCAGATATCAGTTCAATTCATCATTTAAAGTTCAAAAAAGTTATATTATTTATTCACAGTATGGTCTATTCGTGGTTTTTCTCTATGTTCATAGAAACATGGTACACCTATTTGTACCCCCGATTCTAATTTTACATCTTCAATATATTGCTCCCAGAAATGGTGAAAGAAATACTCATGTCACCTCATTATCACAGTAATATTCTGGACAAAAAATGGAAAGGTCACACTTATGATTGTACCAAAGCCTAAATGGAAAGTGAACATGGATTTCTAAAAACATCCATGTCCAGGTTGCCTAATGCTGTCAATTGTCACTCCTATTGGTGACTACATATTTGTTTTTTCCTAATTTATATATTGAAACTCAACCCTGTTGAAAATGTCTAATTCTATACCTCACTTTATACTTTACCTGCTTTTGTAATGTTTCCATTGATATCTGCTTTTCTACATATTTTCCCCAGTTCAACATAGTGTCTGACTCTTCATATGTGCTGACATTTACATTCACTCTATAACCAAAATTCTATTGCTAAAGAACTTTTGGTCCAAATCCTATACTCACTCGTCTTCCTAAACCTACCGACTATCTTCCTAATCCTACTGAATATCCCTTTTTGACTGGATGTTCTCTTCTAAATTCAATCATCCAATGTACAAGGTCCTATGCCATTGTATATCAAATTATCTGAGACATCTTTGCAGAACATAATTCAAAGCTAAGTATCCCAATCAAGGGCAAAACCCTTCTGGGCTTCAAAGCATACCTAGATTTCTTTTTTCATACTTATATTTCACCTCTATATTCTTGTAAATATTGCAGGTTCCCAATCCCATTATTCATCGCACAGAATCATTCGTCACCAAATCAAACCTGTTTTTAACCCCAAGTATACACTGTTCCCTCAATCATTTTACAGAAGAGCAGGGACAGAGGGGTTCTTACAATACAGGAAAGTTGGGGATCTTCCACCAGATGAGAACCTCAAATGTCCATGCACAAATGATACCTGGAGAAGTTGTAGGCAGGTATGAAGCACCTGAAAGAGCAAAAGTCAACTTCCATGGCAAACAACCTGGTCAGGATGAAGGGATGTGTCTGAATCTGCCTCTCTCTTCTTATTGTAGACAAGGTGGAACAATCCAGGCCTGAGTGGAGAGCTGTTCCCGGGTGCCAATGGTTGATATACATTCTACCTTATGAAAGTATCACAGGAAGTAGGGGAAACCTCCATCTTATGTAACCCTTGGAAGCAACTGTTAGGACAAAGTGGTTGCCAAGGCAGTGACCTCATTCAGTTCCAAAGAATGTGACATACCTCATTTCCTTGGTGATGGAACTCTCTGAACTTGGTATCCAAGAACCCAGGCACCCAGAGGCAGTCCCAGTCCCAGGCCCAGTGGGCTCACTTGTTTGGATTTACCAAGGACATAGTCAGTTTTCTTGGTACCTAATGATGTGAGGATGGCCAAATGCCAGGAGAGCTCTCAAGATGGACCTTTCCTGAGAAAACAGGTAGTGGCTAACCACTTTTTCCTGACATCTTCACAGAGTTGGTCAAGGAAACAAGATCTGAGAGAAGACAGGCCATTTCGGGGGAACATAGTATGGCCCACCAGTCAGAGGACACTCTGGATAGTCACAGACCTACTTGGGGGAAGGAGGTGCCTTTGTGGGAGTGGGTGTGGGTTTGTTGTATTGTCTCATGTTCTGAGAATAGATCGAAAAGGCGGTTTGTTTGGTTTGGAGCAGACAGTTTCTAGTAAGTCATTTGACAAGGCGAGTGTTTCTGTTTATGTGTATCCCACTGTGTCCGTTGTTGTAGACATTAGAAAAGAGAATGCATTAATGGATGTGTCCTGTCTAGTATAAATCTTTCCTATAATTCATCCTGCCCAATATATGAATGGACTGCAGCTTGTCTTATCGATGTGCAACACCTGCTATCTTTCTAAGTTGTTGTTTTCTTCCTGCATTCTGGCCACTCTCCAGAATGGGCTCAGGGATTTGTGTCCAAAATATGTATGACCTCCAAGCTCTGTGACGTGGCCATGTAAAGGATAGTTGAAGAGAATGGCGAGCATCTCAGAAAACTCAGATATCAGTGTGACCAGGAAAGTCTCAGTGCAGAAACACTGCTTTGGGCTTTTTGCTTACTTATTGTTGTGTTGCACTGAATGTCAGGAAGTTCTTTGCCTCAGGCCACCCCTTTGTGAAGCCTGAAGAAAACAGTTTTCAAATGGAAATGAATGGGCCTCACCTGTGGTTCTTTGCTTAATTGCTTTGGAAAGGGATGTGTCTTTATCAGCCTCTTGGTCCTGTGTGTGGCTGTGACTTAGATTCTCAGCACCTGATGGATCTTAAGAATGATCCCATGTGAGCTTCCAAAACCAGAATGGCAAAAAATATCATTCATTGTGGATGAAGACTCTTGCCTTCCTCTGTTAGGTTCCTGCACTCCAACAAATATGAATAGGGATTCTGTGAGTCAAATGAGTTCTTCAAAGCCCTGCAGAGGTGCTTGTGTTTTCGCATGACTCTAAATCACCTAAAGAATCGATACCTAAAATCAGTAGCCCTCAAATTGGAGAAACATAGAAGTATTAACGGCAGGCTTATTTGTTCACTCCTGGTTCACAGCAACGGTGTCCAGGCTACCCTGACTTTAGGCAAATGAGGGGCAAACGAGCTGATTTTGGACACTGTCTTGGGCTGCACCCCTCATGGAAACCTCCAGCCAGAGGTTAAGATGATTGACTATATGGAATAAGGTGAGGGTCATGTGGGAGTGTTTTGGTTTTAATGTTGGTCATTTGTGTGGCATTGGAAAAAATGACTGGTTCCACGTGGGCTTGAACTCTGGTGTGATTCCCCTTAAACACTGGGTTTTGGAACTGAACTCAGAGAAGCATTGCTATGAATTTTGTTGGGATTTTAAGAGGCCACGCATGAAAGTCACTCTTGGAAACTGAGACCTAGGCCCCGGGTAGATTTCCACAGAGGCCTGGGAATCTCAGCAAGGATATCACATGATTTTATTCTTAAAGAAATGGCAGCCATAGTTGAGAGTCAAAACACACATGCACCTCACATTGTAGACCTCAATGGGCCTGGCCTAATGTGACCTTTTGTCCATTCTTTGGGAAGCCTTGCCTGTGAGATTTCTCCAGAGATTTCATTGAATTGAGCTTCCTCACCATTTAATCTTTGCTGAATGAATTGAAACCCACAGTGCCTCCAACTTCATGCTTGAAAAATGGCTAGATAAATACCATGAAATTTTTGAAATTCCTATGACCAGGTGGCACTGGAGAAACATTGGATGTCCTATTGCTGATCATGAGTATACCAGACAGTGCCTTGATTTACTGAGTTTCATGAAAATGGTGTAGAATAGAGATGCCAGTAAGTTGGAGCCTGCTGAGTAGTGGGTCTAGAGCAGTGCTGGGGAGGTGTTTTATAAAACATCCGTGGTAGGGCCATGTGGATCTACCATTGGATTCCAAATGGCTTGTAACTGACATGGTGCTGCCAGCAGACCCTTATATGTAAAGGCATTTTGTTATATGGAGAGTTTTAAGAGGAAAATTAAGAATCAGGTTGATATGGACAAGGGGGCAATGGGGCAAGCTGTGAGAGATAGAAGCCTAGTTGGTGCATTCTCTTGCAGACCCTGACCCACCACACGTGACAGAACTCCCTCCAGCACTGTGTCCCAGTTTAGCTGCTAGTATTTCGTGAAACAAATACCAAACTCACAGTGCAGCAGCCTAAAAACCACAAAAAGTGGAGGAGGACCAAATGGCTTCACAGTCCACACGGGGAGACGGGGAGACACTTAGTCCCCAGTGGCCTCTGTTTACCTATAAAGAGAGGATTCAGCACTGCTTCATCTTGTTCATTGGAAAATAAGAAACCATGTCCTCTAGGTCACATAGATGCAGACCCAGCTTTGATGGTCTCACTACAAAGGAAGCCAAATCTCATGAAAACAACATATATTTCAAGTGCGGAAGCTCAGAGGCAGTTTCTCAAAAAGTTTTTAGGCCAGCAGAGCTCCATGTTTGTGGAGTGTTTACCCTGTCCCTTACTTTTGGAAACTCCTCTACCACCTCCAAGTTTGTGAACTCCTGGGCATTTTCCATTCCAGATATGTATTCACTGATTTTGTAACTCTTCTCCTCTAATTGTGTCTTACTTGGGGTGAAGGTAATGTCAAGGCATTGTTCTGGATGAGAGCGTGAGGATATTTGTGCAGCATATATTTACATACACATTGGATTCATTTTCCAATTTTCCATTTGAAGTACTGAATCCCGGACACTAAAACTTACCTAGTAGACTCAGACTATTCATCCTAATATAATGGGGAAATTTAACCCAACACAATAGAAATACAAGCACTTCAGAGGAGACATGTTGTATAGTTGGACTTGACATTTGCATTATATAAGGTAGGAGTTATAAATCTCGTCAAATTTTAATTGAAATATTCTCCATGTGTTTTTAAGCTTAACAAATATGTGAATTCTTATTTCCCTTTTCTGTAGCCTATTCACACATGTATATTTATATGCATATATAGAATCCTACCAGGTATCACACATACATTTTTGTGAGGTGGCTGTCTTGGCAGATACAAATTGTGAGAAGTGTTCACTCCTCCTAAATGCTGTTGGAAATGAAAATTCAACCTATAGGAGAACGTCCTAGTAGAACAAAATTATGCATAAACTCATGTTCAGTAAAATAAATATTTTTGCATCTGTGGATGATATATATTTACTGATGAATTTCGATTGGCATTTATATTGGTACTTTTTAATGTCTGTGAATGTTGTGTGTGTGTGTGTGTCTGTGTGTGTGTGTGTGTCTGTGTGTGTGTGTGTCTGTGTGTGTGTATAGACATAGATATATATATATACTCTCCAAATTTTTCAAAATATGAAAAAATGTGTCTAATATATACTCTCTAAATTCATTCATGTACATGTATGTGGATTTATAATCAACTTTTCACAAGATTATAATCAGAAATATTCATCCACCTGAAATACATATTTGTTTCATAGTACTGAAACCTAACTTCAGTGAATGGTGCATACAAATCCTAATTACTCTACAGTAACTGACCCAGTCTAACATCAATGCAAGAAGACTCCTATGGGACATGATATGTAATTTGTCATTCATTTGTATTCGACACTGGCACATTATTGTTTCTTCAGTTTTTGCACATCATAGGATATACATTGCATCCACAAGTTCACAAATTAATAGGCATTTGTTTCAACTTTAATGACTTCTTGCTTCAGAACACATGTATTTTCAGGGTTTCTTGACTGGTCCTTTCATCAGACTTCTTTCCAAACACATAATTTTGAATTTCCATAATCATTTTGAAGCAAAACTCACACACTCTTCATGATAAACCAAAACACTAATATTTCCAATAGATATATAACTGGTTGGAATGAATGATTGTATATCAATATACGATTTCCTTTAATTTTTCAGATATCAGTTCAATTCTATATTTAAAGTTGAAAAAATTATATTATTTATTCACAGTATGGTCTATTCATGCTTTTTTTCTATGTTCATAGAAACAGGGTACACCTCTTTGTACCCCGATTCTAATATTACATCTTCAATATATTGCTCCCAGAAATGGTGAAAGAAATACTCATGTCACCTCATTATCACAGTAATATTCTGGACAAAAAATGGAAAGGTCACACTTATGATTGTACCAAAGCCTAAATGGAAAGTGAACATGGATTTCTAAAAACATCCATATCCAGGTTGCCTAATGCTGTCAATTGTCAATCCTATTGGTGACTACATATTTGTTTTTTCCTATTTATATATTCAAACTCAACACTGTTGAAAATGTCTAATTCTATCCCTCACTTTATACTTTGCCTGATTTCGTAATGTTTCTATTGATATCTGCTTTTCTACATATTTTCCCCAGTTCAACATAGTGACTGACTCTTTATATGTGCTGACATTTACATTCACTCTATAACCAAAAGTCTATTGCTAAAGAACTTTTGGTCCAAATCCTGTACTCACTCTTCTTCCTAAACCTACCGACTATCTTCCTAATCCTACTGAATATTCCTTTTTGACCTGATGTTCTCTTCTAAATTCTATCATCCAATGTACAACGTCCTATGCCATTGTAATTCGAATTATCTGAGACATCTTTGCAGAACATAATTCAAAGCTAAGTATCCCAATCAAGGGCAAAACCCTTCTGGGATTCAAAGCATACCTAGATTTCTGTTTTCATACTTATATTTCACCTCTATATTCTTGTAAATATTGCAGGTTCCCAATGCCATTATTCATCGCACAGAATCATTCGTCACCAAATCAAACCTGTTTTTAACTCCAAGTATACACTGTTCCCTCAATCATTTTACAGAAGAGCAGGGACAGAGGGGTTCTTACAATACAGGAAAGTTGGGGATCTTCCACCAGATGAGAACTTCAAATGTCCATGCACAAATGATACCTGGAGAAGTTGTAGGCAGGTATGAAGCACCTGAGAGAGCAAAAGTCATCTTCCATGGCAAACAACCTGGTCAGGATGAAGGGATGTGTCTGAATCTGCCTCTCTCTTCTTACTATAGACAAGGTGGAACAATCCAGGCCTGAGTGGAGAGCTGTTCCAGGGTGCCAATGGTTGATATACATTCTACCTTATGAAAGTGTCACAGGAAGTAGGGGAAACCTCCATCTTATGTAACCCTTGGAAGCAACCGTTAGGACAAAGTGGTTGCCAAGGCAGTGACCTCATTCAGTTCCAAAGAATGTGACATACCTCATTTCCTTGGTGATGGAACTCTCTGAACTTGGTATCCAAGAAGCCAGGCACCCAGAGGCAGTCCCAGTCCCAGGCCCAGTGGGCTCACTTGTTTGGATTTACCAAGGACAGAGTCAGTTTTCTTGGTACCTAATGATGTGAGGATGGCCAAATGCAAGGAGAGCTATGAATATGGACCTTTCCTGAGAAAACAGGTAGTGGCTAACCACTTTTTCCTGACATCTTCACAGAGTTGGTCAAGGAAACATGATCTGAGAGAAGACAGGCCATGTCGAGGGAACATAGTATGGCCCACCAGTCAGAGGATACTTCGGATAGTCAAAGACCTACTTGGGGGCAGGAGGTGCCTTTGTGGGAGTGGGTGTGGGTTTGTTGTTTTGTCTCATGTTCTGAGAATAGATAGGAAAGGCGTTTTGTTTGGTTTGGAGTGGACAGTTTCTAGTAAGTCATTTGACAAGGCGAGTGTTTCTGTTTCTGTGTATCCCACTGTGTCCGTTGTTGTAGACATTAGAAAAGAGAATGCATTAATGGATGTGTCCTGTCTAGTATAAATCTTCCCTATAATTCATCCTGCCCAATATATGAATGGACTGCAGCTTGTCTTATCGATGTGCAACACCTGTTATCTTTCTAAGTTGTTGTTTTCTTCCTGAATTCTGGCCACTCTCCAGAATAGGCTCATGGATTTGTGTCCAAAATATGTACCACCTCCAAGCTCTGTGACATGGCCATATAAAGGATAGTTGAAGAGAATGGCGAGCATCTCAGAAAACTCAGATATCAGTGTGACCAGGAAAGTCTCAGTGCAGAAACACTGCTTTGGGCTTTTTGCTTACTTATTGCTGTGTTGCACTGAATGTCAGGAAGGTCTTTGCCTCAGGCCACCCCTTTGTGAAGCCTGAAGAAAACAGTTTTCAAATGGAAATGAATGGGCCTCACCTGTGGCTCTTTGCTTAATTGCTTTGGAAAGGGATGTGTCTTTATCAGCCTCTTGGACCTGTGTGTGGCTGTAGCATAGATTCTCAGCACCTGATGGATCTTAAGAATGATCCCATGTGAGCTTCCAAAACCACAATGGCAAAAAATATCATTCATTTTGGATGAAGTCTCTTGCCTTCCTCTGTTAGTTTGCCGCACTCCATCAAATGAGAATAGGGATTATTTAGGTCAAATGAGTTCTTCAAAGCCCTGCAGAGGTGCTTGTGTTTTCGCATGACTCTAAATCACCTAAAGAATTGATACCTAAAATCAGTAGACCTCAAATTGGAGAAACATAGAAGTATTAACGGCAGGTTTATTTGTTCACTCCTGGTTCACAGAAACGGTGTCCAGCCTACCCTGACTTTAGGCAAATGAGGGGCAAACGAGCTGATTTTGGACACTGTCTTGCGCTGCGCCCCTCATGGAAACCTCCAGCCAGATGTTAAGATGATTGACTATATGGAATAAGATGAGGGCTATGTGGCAGTGTTTTGGTTTTAATGTTGCTCATTTGCGTGGCATTGGAATAAATGACTGTGTCCACGTGGGCTTGAACTCTGGTGTGATTCCCTTTAGAGACTGGGTTTTGGAACTGAACTCAGAGAAGCATTGCCATGAATTTTGTTGGGATTTTAAGAGGCCATGCATGAAAGTCACTCTTGGAAACTGAGACCTAGGCCCCGGGTGGATTTCCACAGACGCCTGGGAATCTCAGCAAGGATATCACATGATTTTATCCTTAAAGAAATGGCAGCCATAGTTGAGAGTCAAAACACACATGGACCTCACATTATAGACCTCAATGGGCCTGGCCTAATGTGACCTTTTGTCCACTCTTTTGGAAGCCTTGCCTGTGAGAGTTCTCCAGAGATTTTATTGAAATGAGCTTCCTCACCATTTAATCTTTGCTGAATGAATTGAAACCCACAGTGCCTCCAACTTCATGCTTGAAAAATGGCTAGATAAATACCATGAAATTTTTGAAATACCTATGACCAGGTGGTACTGGAGAAACATTGGATGTCCTTTTGCTGATCATGATTATACCAGACAGTGCCTTGATTTACTGAGTTTCATGAAAATGGTGTAGAACAGAGATGCCAGTAGTTTGTAGCCTGCTGAGTAGTGGGTCTAGAGCAGTGGTGGGGAGGTGTTTGATAAAACATTCGTGGAAGGGCCTTGTGGATCTACCATTGGATTCCAAATGGCTTGTAACTGACATGGTGCAGCCAGCAGACCCTTATATGTAAAGGCATCTTGTTATATGGAGAGTTTTCAGAGGAAAATTAAGTATCAGGTTGATATGGAAAAGGGGGCAATGGGGAAAGCAGTGAGAGATAGAAGCCTAGTTGGTGCATTCTCTTGCAGACCCTGACCCACCACACGTGACAGAACTCCCTCCAGCACTGTGTCCCAGTTTAGCTCCTAGTATTTCGTGAAACAACTACCAAACTCACAGTGCAGCAGCAAAAACTCCACAAAAAAATGGAGGAGGACCAAATGGCTTCACAGTCCAAACGGGGAGACACTTAGTCCCCAGTGGCCTCAGTTTACTTACAAAGAGAGGATTCAGCACTGCTTCATCTTGTTCATTGGAAAATAAGAAACCATGTCCTCCAGGTCACATAGATGTAGACCCAGCTTTGATGGTCTCACTACAAAGGAAGCCAAATCTCATGAAAACAACATATATTTCAAGTGCGGAAGCTCAGAGGCAGTTTCTCAAAAAGTTTTTAGGCCAGCAGAGCTCCATGTTTGTGGAGTGTTTACCCTGTCCCTTACTTTTTGAAACTCCTCTACCGCCTCCAGAATGTGAACTCCTTAGCATTTTCCATTCCAGATATGTATTCACTGATTTTGTAACTCTTCTCCTCTAGTTGTGTCTTACTTGTGGTGACGGTAATGTCAAGGCATTGTTCTGGATGAGAGCGGGAGGATATTTGTGCAGCGTATATTTACATACACATTGGATTCATTTTCCAATTTTCCATTCGAAGTACTGAATCTCTGACAATAACCCATACCTAGTAGACTCAGACTATTCATCCTAATATAATCGTGAAAATTAACCCAACACAATAGAAATACAAGCACTTCAGAGGAGACATGTTGTAGAGTTGGACTTGAAATTTGCCTTATATAAGGTTGGAGTTATAAATCTAGTCAAATTTTAATTGTAATATTGTCCATGTGTTTTTAAACTTAACAAATATGTGAATTCTTGTTTCCCTTTTCTGTAGCCTATTCACACATGTATATTTATATGCATATATAGAATCCTACCAGGTATCACACGTACATTTTTGTGAGGTGGCTGTCTTGGCAGATACAAATTGTGAGAAGAGTTCACTCCTCCTAAATGCTTTTGGAAATGAAAATTCAACCTATAGGAGAGCGTCCTATTAGAAAAACATTATATATAAACTCATGTTTAGTAAAATAAATATTTTTTGCATTTGTGGATGATATATATTTACTGATGAATTTCGATTGGCATTTATATTGGTACTTTTTAATGTCTGTGAGTGTTGTGTGTGTGTGTGTGTGTGTGTGTGTGTGTGTGTGTATATATATATATAGATAGATAGATAGATATAGATATAGATATATAGATATAAATATAGATATACTCTCCAAATTTTTCAAAGTATGAAATATATGTGTCTTATTTTGCACTTCCTAAATTTTTCATATTCATGAATGTGGATTTATAATTATCTTTTCACAAGATTATTCTCAGAAACATTCATATACGCTACGAGACTCTTACCACTAATACTAATATAATGGAGAAAAAGAACCCAAACAGAATAGATACAAGCATTTCAGAAGAGACATGGTGCATAGTTGGACTTGCCTTTTGCATAATATAAGGTAGGAGTTATAAATCTATTCAATTTATTGAAATAATTTTCCATGTGTTATTTTTTTTGACACAACACAAAATTTAATCTTTGAAAAATAAATAAAGTTGACACTTCCTTAACCAAGCTAATGAAGAAAAAAAAACCTCAAATTACTAAAATTAAGGATCATAAAGGAACTTTTACAGAGTACACAACTAAAATACAGAGAATAATTGAAAACTAATTTGAAAATTTATAGTCTAATAAATTAAAATACCATGATGACATCAATAAAATTTTAGAGATATACCCAAACTTAATTAGTAGGACGTGAACAATTTAAACAAATCAATTTCAAGCAATGAAATAGAAGTTGCTGTCAACAGCCTACCAATCAAGCAAGCCAGGAACAGACAAATTCTCAGCCATGTTCTACAAGACCTTCAAAGAAGCATTCATCACAATTACTCCTCAAATTATTCCATAAAATAGAAAAGGATGGAACTCCTCCAAACTCATTCCATGAGGCTATTATCACTCACATACCAAAATCAGACAAAGACACATCAAGGAAAGAAATCTTCAGAGCAATATTCCTGACAAAGATATATACAAAAATTCTCAATAAAATTCTTTTTTTTAAGCCAAAGTTAATCAAAAGGGATAAAGAGGGACACTACACACTATTCCATGTGTTTTTAAAGTTAAGAAATATATGAATTCCTGTCTCCCTTTCTCTGTAGCCTATTAAGCACATGTATTTTTATATGCACAAATAGAATCCTACCTGGTTTCACACGTACATTCTTGTAAGGTGGCTGACTTGGCAGATACTATTTGTGAGAAGAGATCACTCCTCCTAAACGCTGTTGGTACAGAAAATTCAACCATGGGTGAGCATCCTAGATGAACAACATTATACATACATCCATGTTCAGTAAAATGAATATTTTGGGATATGCGGATGAGTTATTTTTCATGATGAATTTCGATTGACATATATATTGCGACATTATAATGTGTGTGTGTTTGTCTCTCTCTCTCTCTCTCTCTCTCTATATATATATATATAGTCTCCAGATTTTCCAAAATATGAAATATATGTCTCTTATACACCACCTGAATTCATTCATATTCATATATGTGGATTTATAATCAACTTTTAACAAGTTTATTCTCAGAAATATACATCCACTGAAATACATATTTGTTTCCTAGTACTGAAAACTAAATTCAGGGAAGGGTTCTTACAAATCCTAATATTTCTAGACTAACTGACCAAGTTAACATCAATGCAAATACATTCCTATTGGATATGATGTGTTTTTTAAAGTTCATTTTTATTCAAACTTGGTGCGTTATTATTTATTCAGTTTATGGACATCATAAAATATATCCTTTCATTCACAAGTTCACAAATTGATAAATATTTGGTTTACTTTCAATCACTTCCTCCTTTGGAACACATATATTCCTCTATGTTTCTTGACTGGTCTTTTCACTAGACTTCTTTTCTAAACACATTATTTTCGATTCCATTATCATTTTTGAAGCAAAACTCACACACTATTCATGATAAACGGTAACCCTAATAATACCATTAGATATATAACTTGTTGGAATGATTGTACATATATCAATATATGATTTCGTCTATATTTTCAGATATAAAACAATCCATTATGTAAATTTGGAACCAGTCACATAATTTTTTCACAGTATGGTCTATTAATGCATCATCTCTATATTCATCAACACAGGGTAAACCTCTTAGTATCCCAGTACTAATTTATATGTTTTCAAATATTGCTCCCAGAAAAGGTGGAAGAAATACTCATGTCACCTGATCTACATATACATATTATCACAGTAATATTCTGGACACAAAATGCAAAGGTCACCATTATGATTGCAATAAAGCCTCAATGGAATGTGAACAGGATTACAAAAAACATCCATGTCCAGTTTGCCTAATGCTCTCAAATGTCAATCCAATTGGTGACTACATTTTTCTTTCTTTTTAAGATTATGTATTCAACCTCAACCCTGTTGAAAATGTCAAATCTTATCACTCACGTTATACTTTGCCTGATTTCCTAATGTCTCTATTGATGTCTGCCTTCCTACATATTTTTCCCAGTTCATCATTGTGCCCACTTTTCACATATGGTGCCATTTATATTCACTCTCTAACCGAAACCTATTGCTAAAGAACTTTTGGTCCAAATCCTAGACTCACTCTTCCTCCTAAACCTACTGACTATCTTTCTAATCCTACACACTATCCCTTTTTCACTGGATGTTCTTCTTCTACATTCAATCATCTGAGGTACAGGGTCTTATGCCATTGTATATCGATTTGCATCGACCTCGGTGCAAAACATTACTCAAGCTAAGGATCCCAATCAAGAGCCCAAATCCTTCTGGGCTTCAAATATTACCTAGATTTCTGTTTTCATACTTATATTTTACCTCCATATTCTTATAAATATTGCTGGTTCCCAATACCATTATTCATCCAGCAGAATGATTCCTAAGCCAAATGGAACAGCTATTAACCCTAACCATACAATGTTCCCTCAATCTCACTTTACAGAAGAGCAGGGATAAAGTTGATATTACAATACAGGAAGTTAGGAGATCTTCCACCTGCTGAGTACCTCAAAATCCATGCAGAAATAATCCCTGGAGAAGATGTAGGCAGCTATGAAAGACCTGAGAGAACAAAAGTCATATTCCATGGCAAACAACATGGTCAGGATGAAGGATGTGTCTGAGTCAGCCTCTCTATTTCTTAATGCAGGGAAGATGGACCAAAGCAGGCCTGTGTGGAGATCTGTTCCCAGGTGACTATGGTTTCTATACCATTCTAACATGTGAAAGTATCACAGGAAGTAGGGCAGTCTCCATGTCAGGAGACACTAGGATGCAACTGTTAGGACAAAGTAGTGGCCAAGACAGGGACCTCATTTATTTCCTGAAGGTAGTGACCTCACCTCATTTCCTTGGCGATGGAACTCTCTGAATTTTGTGATCCAGGAAGCCAGGCACCAGAGCCAGTCCAAGTCCCAGTCGCAGTGGGCTCACTTGTTTGGATTTACTAAGGACAGAGTCAGTCTTTCTTGGTACCTACTGATGTAAGGGTTGCCAAATACTAAGAAAGCTCTGAAGAGGGGTCTTTCCTGATAGGACAGGAATTGGCTCACCACTTGCCTCCTGACAACTTCACAGAGTTGACCAAGGAGACCAGATCTGAGACAGAAAGGCCATTTGTGGGGAACATCGTATGGCCTACCAGTCAGAGGACACTCCAGATAGTGACAGACCTACTTGGGGGAAGGAGTTGCATTTGTGGGTGTTGGTTTGTGTTTGTGGTTTTTTTCCATGTTCTGAGAATAGGTAAAAAAAGGAGGTTTGTTTGGATTGGAGTGGACTGTTTCCAGTAAGTCATTTGACAAGGAGACTGTTTCTATGTCCGTGTATCCCACTGTGTTTTTCTTTGTGGATATTAGAAAAAAATAGCTCATTGGGTGTGTCCTGTCTAGTAGAAAGCTTCCCAGCATGCATCCTTTCAATTAATGAATGGACTGAGGCTTGCCTTATCCATGGGCAACACCTGCTATCTACCTAATTTTCCATTTTTTCATGAATTCTGGCCACTCTCAAGATTAGTATCATGTATTTTGTACAAGATATGTACCACCTCCAAGCTCTGTGACATGGCCATGTACTGGATAGCTGAAGGGAATGGCGAGCAACTCAGAAAACTCACATATTAGAGTAACAAGGAAAGTCTCCGTGGAGAAACCCTGCTTGGGGCCTTTTGATTACCTATTGTTCTGTTGCTCTGAATGTCAGAAAGGTCTTTGCCTCAGGCCACCCCTTTGTGAAGCCTGAAGAAAACAGTTTTCAAATGGAAATGAATGGGCATCACCTGTGGCTCTTTGCTTCATTGCTTTGGAAATGGATGTATCTGAATCAGCCTCTTGGCCCTGTGTGAGCCTGTGGTTTAGATTTTCAGCACCTGATGAATCTAAAGAAAGATCCCATGTGGGCATCCAAAACCTAAATGGAAAAAAGATCAGTCATTGTGGATGAAGCCTCTCGACTTCCTCTGTAAGATTCCTGACCTCCATCAAGTGAGAATAGGGATTATTTGTGTCAAAATAAGTTCTTCAAAGGGCTGCAGAGGGGAGACAATAGGTGCTTGGGTTTTCTTATAACTCCAATTCACACTAAAAATCTATACCCCACAGTCAGTAGGCCTCAAATTTGAGAAGTGGAGTAGTATTAACGGCAGGCCTATTTGATCACTTCTGGTTCACACTAAGGTTGTCCAGGCCACCCTGACTTTAGGCAAATGAGGGAACAAGGGAGATTATTTTTGACACTGTCTTGGGCTGTGCCCCTCATGGAAACCTCCAGCTAGAGGTTATGATTAGTGTCTATATAAAAAGATGAAGAGGGCCATGGAGAGTGTTTTGGTTTTAATTGTCATCATTTGTGTGGCAATTTGAAGAGATGCCTGGGTCCACCTGGGCTTGAACTCTGTTGTGATTCCCCTTAGAGACTGAGTTGTGTAACTGACCTCAGAGAAGTATTGCCATGAATTGTGTTGGGATTTCAGGAGGCCACACATGAGATTCACCATTGGAATCTGAGATCTTGCCCAGGTGACTTTACACAGAGCACTGGGAATCTAAGCCAGGATATCACAAGATTTTATTCTGAAAGATTCCAGCCATAGTTAAAACACCCAACAGGGAATCTTTAGATCACTTATAAGCAAATTAAAAAACAAAATTTTTTAACAAGAGTAAAAATACTTAGTTAATGTAATGCTACCCTGAATTTTTTGGGTGAGTTTTACTTTATATTCCCTGTTGAGATCCTAGTAAACTTGAGAGAAAAAAAAAAAGAAAAAAACAAAACTTTTGAACATAACTTTAAATGAAATAAAATCTGACCTACTGCTTTCGTAGTCATTCTCAAATGTAGTAAGATGGGACACAGAGCCTTATCTCAGGTAAGACAGGGCTCTTTATAAATCATAAGTGTTTTAGTTCTAAAGCTGATCTTCGTTTTTTAATATCCTTTTACAAAGTTTACATAAATTGTTTGAGGTCACATGAACATTAGCTAACACCATATAATATCACTTTTGAAACATGAATTAAAGAATGGCTGAATGTTTTTAACATTCAAATAGATTAGGCTCTCATTAATTTAAAAAATACATTTAAATTGTTGCACAATGTAAAGTGTAACATAAAACTTTACATATCTTATTGATAACAGGTAAATAAATCCCCAATATATATTTTATTTACCATACAACTTCAGAACACCAGCTTGATATAATGCTCTTTTAATGTTTCTACCTTATCGAGTTGTATAACTGGAAGATATGAGCACATTAATAGCATCACAGTTACATTGATGTTTCTACATTAACCAAGTTTATCTTTTAAAGAAATGGCAGTACAGTGCTCTAAAATAACAGTTCTGTTTTAAACAGTTGTTTAATTTTTATGGTTGCTTGCTCTGGAAAAAATAAGACTTAATAAACACAATGTTATGAGTAATCTTATGTTTTAAGAAATTTTTGTCTCTTTAACACATGACTAATTTTTACAATCTTACACAGACTTTAGTAGAAAGTCTGTATAAGATTGTAAACATTTTATACAGATTTTGTACTAAAAATTGATAGACCTTAGTATATCAATCAGATATCAAACAAAAACACTCATGAATGAGTAAATCCAAATCAAATTTACTTTACTTTTTAATCAAAATATTAGACAAATGTATTGAACAGTGTAAACCATTTTTTGGTTGAAGGAAAAGTCCTAGAACAAAGTCATATAGACCTTTGGTAGACAATAATATTTTATTAGATTTTTGAACACCTAGAAAAACTTATAGGCATAAATTTGAAGACATTTTATATTTATCTGTTTATCCAATCTAAATTGAAACATTCAAACCACGTGAATTAAAGATCTGTGGTCCACTTTTTAAATTTGTTTTTATGAGCGCTTTTTTATATGAGTGCTCCTTATATATGTTAATTTGTGTATCATTTGAATGATATACGGACATATGTGTATATATATATATATATATATATATATATATATATATATATAGAGAGAGAGAGAGAGAGAGAGAGAGAGAGAGAGACATAAAACACATAACAAAAGTGTGCACACCTAATAATAGTGAAGGCCTTGTAGCTTTTCACAGGTGAAATCACCATTGCAATGTTTTTAAAACTCCACAGTTGGTCAAAGATAAAACTGATCAGAAAAACATTAACCTAGGTCTGTAGGATCAAAATCATAAACTCAAAAAAAAAAAAAGGATCTAAGAAAAAATTATGAGTCCTAGAAAAAATGACTGGCCGGTAATTAGTAAATACCATACAATTTACCATTTTTTTCCCTTAGGCCTCAGATCAGTCTCCTACTGAGCTTACAGGAGACTTTCATTTGCATTTCAACAGAAGTCCTGGCTGAGGTCTGGAAGGAGGAGGAAAAAACTGCCATTCTGAGCAGACACCTCAGGCCTAAGGCATTTTAACCATAATTTTCTGGTTAGGATGTGAAAATTATGCTACAAGTTTAAGATACAATTCACAAAATTTTATATCTTTACATCTTGTTTTGTCAACAGATATCATACTATGATTTACTATCCTTGTCCAAATTAATGCACTGGTAAACACAGTGACATTTTCCCAGGCTACCCAATTCAGAATTGGAGAAAAAAAGACTGCATGATTGGGAAGTTACTTGCCAACTTGAAGTAGAGTTCTTTAGTTTTCCATCCTAAGTATTTAAGTTCTCTGGCATGAATTATCTGAAATCAAAAACTAAACAATTACCTAAACCCGACTTTTAACTGCAATATTGTGCAATGCTTCAAAAAATGCATTCAGATACCAGATTTTTACAATAAAACATCATCATTTAGACACACATTCAGCTAAGATCATTCTCAAGAAACAATTTATAATATAAACACATTATTGCACATGTCTTAAAGTGCCAAAAACAAAGGCACAAGACAGACAAGAAAGGAACTCCAGAATATGGCTGACAGATAGAAGCCTTTAAAACAGAGCAGATAAGAGAAAAATCTCCTGCACCAGTGGCACCACAGATGTCCCCACAAGGGGACCAGATGTTTTCACAGAGAAGCTACCTGAAATGTAAAATCAAGGGTCTCCATGGTGACTTTACTGCATTTAGTGTCCCCTTTTTATTTTTCTCTTTAAAAGAAGACAGAGGTGTCATAATTCTTACAGTGCAGGGAAGGAAGGAGGGAATTCCCTGAAGCAACAGGGCTTTGGCAGTTGCTGGGGTCCCTCAGTCCCTCCTTTTACTTACAGGATTAGCTCTTCTGTTTCGGGTCCACTCCAAGCATGCACCATCTCCTAACATTTCAGTCGTCAGCTCTCAAAAAGTTCTGGGACGGGGCCGGGTATCAAAATTTGTAACTTAAAGTTCGGTTTCTGAACCTGAAGCAAATTAATGCTAATTTAATAATGAGGACAGGGTTTTGAGAAAAAGAAAATGGAGGTTTATTGCTTTGCTAACAAAGGAAAAACAAGGGGACTCTGCCAAAAGGTTGTGACTCTCATGATCTGGAGGGACAAGGGATTTTAAAGAGTTTCACTTGTTAACCTGGGGTATACTCAGTTCTTCGTTCCCCAGCAGGCATTGCCCTGTGCAGTGGGTGTGCTCCAGGCAGCCAGCTAGGGGCTTCTTTCTTCCTGCTTAACAAAGGTGGGTAAAGTTCATCACAGTTCCTTAAAACACAGTCGAAAGGGTGTCAGGCTTACTTGCTTTGTTACCCTTTTTCACGTCCAATATCCTTAAAATTTTACCACAGAAATCAAACAAAAAAACGCACAAAAAAAACAACAAAAACCATATAGACCACAGAACAAAACACAGAAAAACAGAATCCTGGTGCCGAAACAGAAAAACAGAGGAGCAATGCAACATCTTGCTAAAACTCCAGGGTAGGAGCGTGTGTGTGCCCATGGGCACCTCTCTACCCTTCCAGAGGAATTCCCTACAGAACAGAACAGAGGACAGCATGATTCTCATTACTGTCCTGGACAGGAGTGTATGTGAGCCTCCCCAGGCCACCTCTCTGTCATCAGAAGAGATCTCCCTTAACCAGATATCAGATGTTATAAAGGCGCCACTTACCTATGGAGGCCTCCTCCACCAGGGGCTTGATAATAGTTTTAGTGTGGTGGTTCACTGCAGTGCTCCCCAGACTGACGGCTCACTCCAAGGCCTTGGAACATCTCAAGTTGTGCACCTCCTAGAGTGGTTCTCCAGCCCAGTGCCCTGGAGGGAAGGCCAGCTTCAGAATTTTCAGCAGTCTGGTTTTGTGATCTGCTCGGGCAGGGTCATCTCACTGGGGAACTCCAAAATTTTGGACTAGGATGCAAGAAAAGACCACTGACTCCAATTAAAATCAAATTAAGACAAGCTTATTATTTCAACAGGCTGGGCTGCCTCTCCTTCCCAAAATGGCGGGAACAAGACAGCAACCCCACCTTTCCTACAGCCCAGCTATATAGCCCAGAAAGTTACACAAACGGGTAGTTACAGATAACAAAACTTTGAAAGCATCACACTAATGGTAGTTTACATTTTTTTTTTTGCTGGCCCCAATATCAGAAATAATGAGGACCATTAGGGCCTCAGAGAGGGTTGTTGTCTGGCCAGGGAAGGCCAATATTTATGAGGTGTCACTAAAGTTTCAGAAAGTACTGTTATCTGGTCAGAGAGCCAGGTGTGGATGAGTTCAAGGCACGGGCAGGCGTTCCAAGCAGGTTCAGAATTTGCAGTAATTTAGAGTAAAGCCAAAATTATCTTTTCACGGCTTTGTGGCAAGATGGTTCCGAATTTTAATAAAAAATCAGGTTGGGTCTATCAAGCCTCTCCCTTACTTTTGGAAACTCCTCTGCAAACTCCAATGTTGTGAACTCCCGAGCATTTTAATTCCAGATATGTATTCACAGAATTTCTAACTCTTCTATTCCAATTGTGTCTTTCTTGGGGCGAAGGTAATATCAAGTCATTGTTCTGGATGAGAGTGGAAATATTTTTGTGTAGCACATATTTGCATACACATTTAGGAGATCACTCCTCCTAAACACTGTTGGAACAGAAAATTCAAACTATGGGGGAGCTTCTTAGTTGAACAACATTATTCATGAATCCAAGTTCATTAAACAAATAGTTTTGGATCAGTGGATGATATATATTTCAAGATGAATTTCAATTGGCATATACTATGCTACATTTTAATGTCTGTGTGTGTTTTTTGTTTATAATGTTCTGCGATTTATATGGATTTAAAATCAAGTTTCCACAAGATTATTCTCAGAATATTCATCCACCTGAAATACATATTTGTTTCCTAGTACTGAAAACTAACTTCAGTAAATGGTGCATAAAAATCCTAATATGTCTACAGTAACTGACCCAGATTAATATCAATGCAAGTAGATTCCTAGGGGACATGATGTGTATTTTGATGTTCATTTTTATTCAACACTGCTACATTACTATTTCTGCAGCTTATGCACATCATACTGTATATATTTCATTCAAAAGTTCGCAAATTTATATGCATGTGTTTCACATTCAATCACTTCCTGCTTCAGAACACATGAATTCCTCCAGGTTTCTTGACTATTCTTTTCATGATACTTCTTTCCAAACACATTATTTTTGATTTCCATAATCACGTTTGAAGCAAAACTCACACACTTTTCAGGATAAAATATAACCCTAATATTACCATTAGATGTATAAGTGGTTGGAATGAATGATTGCATATCAATATGAGATTTCTTTTATATTTTCAGATATCAATTCAATCCATTATTTAAAGTGGAACCAGTTATATTATTTATACACAGTATGGTCTATTCATTCATAATCTGCATATTCATAGACACAGGGTACACCTATTTGTACCCCAAATACTAAATTATACGTCTACAAAACATTGCTCCAGAAACGGTGGAAGAAATATTCATGTCACCTGATCTACACATACATTTTATCACAATAATATTCTGGACACAAAATGCAATGGTCACACTTATGATTTTAAAAAAGCCTAAATGGAAAGTGAACATGGATTACAAAAAAACATCCAAGTCCTGGTTACCTAATGCTCTCGAATTCAATCCTATTTGTGACAACATATTTGTTTCTTCCTAAGATTATATATTCAAACTCAACCCTGTTGAAAATGTCTAAACCAATTACACACTTTATACTTTTGCTGATTTCCTAATGTCTCTATTTATGTCTGCTTTCCTACATATTTTCCCCTGTTCATCATTGTGACTGACTCTTCACATGTGCTGACATTTACATTCACTCTCTACCCGAAACCCTATTTGTAAAGAACTTTTGGTCCAAATCCTATACTCACTCTTCTTTATAAACCTGCTGACTACCTTGGTAATCCTACGGACTATTCCTTTATGACTAGATGTTCTGTTTGTTATTCAATCATCCGAGGTACAAGATCCAATTTCATTGTATATTGACTTATCTGAGACATCTGTGCAGAATATAATTCAAAGCTAAGTATCCCACTCAAGGGCCCAATGCCCTACTTGGCTTCAAATCTTCCCTAGATTTCTGTTATATTTTACCTATATATTCTTGTAAATATCACAGGTTTCCAATACCATTATTCATCCAGCAGAATGTTTGCTAACCAAAATTGAACATATTATTAACCCTAACCATACACTGTTCCCTCAATCTAACTTTAGAGCAGTGCAGGGACAGAGTTGGTCTTACAAAAGAGGAATGTTGGGGATCTTCCACCTGCTGAGAATATCAAAGATCCTTGCAGAAATGATCCCCGAAGAAGATGTAGACTTCTATGAAGGACCTGAGAGAGCAAAAGTTAGCTTCCATGGCAAACAACCTGGTCACTATGAAGGGATGTGTCTGAATAAGCCTCTCTCTTTTTAATATAGAGCAAATGGACCAAACCAGGCCTGTGTGGAGATCTTTTCCCCGGTACCAATGGTTGCTATACCATTCTAACTTGTGAAAGTGTCACAGGAAGTAGGGGCAGCCTCCATCTCATGGGACCCTTGGAAGCAACTGTTAGGACAAAGTGGTTGCCAAGGCTGTGAGCTCATTCACTTCATGAAGGAAGTGACCTACCTCACTTTCTTGGTGATGGAACTCTCTGAACTTGGGATCCCTGAAAACAGGCAGCCAGAGTCAGGCCCAATAACAGTCACAGAAGTCTCACTTTTTGGATTTACCAAGGAGAGAGTCAATCTTTCTTGGTATCTACAGTTGTGAGGATGGCCAAATGCCAGGAAAGATCTGAATTGGGGTCTTTCCTGAGAAAGCAGGTATTGGCTCACCGCTGGCTCCTGACAACTTCACAGAGTGGGCCAAGGAGTCCAGATTTGAGAATAGAGAAGCCATTTTGGGGGAACATAGTATGGCCCACAAGGCAGAGGACACTCTTGATAGTCACAGACCCTCTTGGGGGAAAAAGGTGCCTTTGTGGGAATGAGTGTGTGTATGTGGTTTTGTCTCATGCTCTGAGAATAGGTAGGAAAGGCGGTTTCTTTGGTTTAGAATGGACTGTTTCTAGTAAGTCATTTGACAAAGCAAGTGTTTCTATGTCTGTGTATCCAACTGTGTCCATGGTTGTAGACATTACAAAAGAAAATGCATCAATGGATGTGTCCTGTCTAGGAGAAAGCTTCCCCACATTCATCCTGCCCAATTTATGAAAGGACGGAGGCTTGCCTTATTGATGGGCAAGACCTGCTGTCTTCCTAAGTTTCTGTTTTCTTCTTGAATTCTGGCCACTCTCCAGAATAGACTCATGGTTTTGTGACCAAGATATGTAGCACCTCAAAGCTCTGTGACATGGCCGTGTACTGGATAGCTGAAGGGAATGGCGAGAATCTCAGGAAACTCAGATATCTGTGTGATCATGAGTGTCTCAGTGGAGAATCCCTGCTTTGGGCCTTTGCTTACCTATTGTTCTGTAGCACTGAATGTCAGGAAGGTCTTTGCCTAAGGCACCACTTTGTGAAACCTGAATAAAACAGTTTTCTAATGGAAATGAATGAGCATCACCTGTCTCTCTTTGAGTAATTGCTTTTGAAAGGGAGGTGTCTGAGCCAGTCTGTTGGCTGTGTGTGAGGCTGTGGCTTGCATTCTCAGCACCTGATGGATCTAAAGAAAGATGCCATGTGTGCATCCAAAACCAAAATGGCCAAAAGAGCAGTCATTGTGGATAAAATCTCTTGCCTTCCTCTGTAAGGTTCCTGACCTCTATCAAGTGAGAATAGGAATCCTTTGGGTCAAATGACTTCTTCAAAGCCCTGCGGAGGCTAGCCAATAGGTGCTTGGGTTTTCTCATGACCCCAATGCACATAAAGAATCTAAACCCCACAGTCAGTAGGCCTCAAATTGGAGAAGCTGAGCAGTATTAATGGTAGGCCTTTTTGATCACTTCTGGTTCACAGAAGGGGTGTCCAGGCCACTCTGATTTTATGGAAATGACGAGCAAGAGTGCGTATTTTGGACACTGTCTTGTCCTGCGCTCCTCATAGAAACCTCCAGCTAGAGGTTATGATGAGTGTCTATATGGAAGAAGATGAGAGCCATGTGGGACTATTTTGGTTTTAATTGTGGTCATTTGTGTGGCAGTTGGAAGAGATGACTGGGTCCACCTGGGTTTGAACTCTGGTGTGAATCCCCTTAGAGACTGAGTTCTGGAAGTGACCTCAGAGAAGTATTGCCATGAATCGAGTTGGGATTTTAGGAAGCCATGCATGAGAGTCGCCCTTATAAACTTAGATCAAGGTCCAGGGTGGCTTTCCACAGAGCACTGGGAATCTCAGCCAAATTATCCCATGATTTTATTCTTAAATACTTGGCAGCCATACTTGAGAGTCAAAACACACATGGAACTCACATTGTAGACTTCAATAGGCCTGGCTTCATGTAACCTTTTGGCCACTCTATGGGAAGCGTTGCCTATGAAAGTTCTCCAGAGTTTCACTGAAATGAGCTTCCTCAACATTTAATGGTTCTTGAAAGCCACAGTGCCTCCCAACTACATCCTTGAAAAATGGCTAGATAAATACTTTGAAATTTTTGAAATTCCCATGACCAGGTGGCACTGGAGTATCTTTGGATGTCCTGCTGCTGATCATGAGTGTACCAGAGAGTGCCTTGATTGACTGGAATTTATAAAAATAATGTAGAACAGAGATGGTAGTAAGTTGGAGCCTGCTGAGTAGTGGGCCTAGAGCAGTGGTAGCCACGTGTGTGATAAAACATCTGTGGTGGGTCCATGTGATTAGCCCATTTGCTTCCAAATGGCTTGTGACTGACATGGTGCAGCCAGCAGACCCTTATTTGTAAAGGCATCTTTTTATTTGGAGAGCTTTCAAGGTAATAATCAGAATCAGGTTGATATGGTCAAGGGTGCAAGCTATGTGAGAAAGAAGCCTGGTTGTTTCATTCTCCTGCAGACCCTAACCCACCACACGTGACAGAACTCCCTCTAGCACTGTGTCCCAGTTGAACTTGTTGTTCAAAAAGCCCAGTGCAGCAGCAAGAACCAAAAGCCCCAGTGCAGCAGCAAGAACCACCACAAAAATTTGAGGAGGACCAAATGGCTTCACAGTCCACACGGGATGAAACTTAGCCTCCAGTGGCCACACTTTACCTACAAAGAGAGAATTCAGCACTGCTGCCTCAGGTTCATTTGAAAATAAGAATCCATGTTCTCCAGGTCATATAGATGCAGACCCAGCTTTGATGGTCTCACTACAAAAGAAGCTAAAACTCCTTAATACAACATATATTTCAAGTGCCCAGCTTCAGAGGCAGTTTCTCAAGAAGTCTTTAGGCCAGCAGAGCTCAATGTTTGTGGAGTGTTTACCATGTCCCTTACTTTTGGAAACTGCTCTACCACCTCCAAGGTTGTGAACTCCTGAGCATATTCCATTCCAGATTTGCATTCACAGATTTTCTAACTCTTCTCCTCTAATTGTGTCTTACCTGGGGTGAAGGTAATGTCAAGGCATTGTTGTGGATGAGAGTGGGAAGATTTTTGTGTAGCACATATTTGCATACACATTGGATTCATTTTCCAATTTCCCATTAAAAATACTGAATCCCTGACACTAACCCATACCCTACTAGACTCTGACTACTAATCCTAATATGATGGAGAAAAATAACCCAAACAGAATAGAAATACAAGCAGTACAGAGAAGGCATGGTGTATAGTTGGACTTGCCTTTTGCATTATGTAGGGTAGGTGTTATAAATCTAGATAATTTTTAATTGAAATAGTTATCCATGTGTTTTTAAAGTTAACAAATATGTGAATTTCTATCTCCCTTTCTCTGTAGCCTATTCAGCAAATGTATTTTTATATGCACATATAGAATCCTAGCTGGTATCACATGTACATACTTGTTTGGAGGCTGACGTGGCAGATAAAAATTATGAGAAGAGATAACTCCTCGTAAATGCTGTTGGATCTTAAAATTCAACCTATGGGTGATCTTCCTAGTTGAACAACATTATTCATAAATCCATGTTCAGTAAAATTAATATTTTTGGATCAGTGGACGATATATATTTCACCATGAATTTCGATTGGCATATATACTGCTACTCTTTAATGTCTGTGTGTGTTTTGTGTTTGTGTGTGTGTGTGTATATATATATATATATATATATATATATATATATATATATATATATATACAATCTCCAGATTTTTTAAAATATAAAATATATGTGTCTTATTATACACTCCCTAAATACATTCATATTCATGTATGTGGATTTATAATCAAATTTTTACAAGATTATTCTCAGAAATATTCATCCCCCTGAAACACATATTTGTTTACTAGTACTGAAAACTAACTTCAATGAAAGGTGCATACAAATCCTAATATTTCTGCAGTAACTTACCCAGGTTAATATCAATGCAAGTAGATTCCTATGGGACATGATGTGTATTTTGACATTCATTTTTATTCAACACTGGTACAGTACTATTTTTTCAGTTTATGCACATCAAAGGATAAATGTTTCATCCAAAATTTCAAAATTTAAAACTTTTGATTCACTTTCAATCACTTCCTGCTTCAGAACACATGTATTCCTCCATGTTTCTTGACTGGTCTTTCATGAGACTTCTTTGCAAACACATTATTTCCGATTTGCATAATCAATTTTGAAGCAAAACTCACACACTCTTCATGATCAACCGTAACACTAATATTACCATTAGATGTACAACTGGTTGTAATGAATGTATGTATGCCAATATCAATATAAGATTTCCTGTATATTTTCAGATATCAATTTATTCCAATTCCAATTTCTAATGTTGGGTCCAGTTATATTATTTATTCACAGTTTGGTCTATTCATTCATCATCTCTATATTCATCAAAACAGGGTACATCTATTTTTTTCCCCAATACTAATTTATAGGTTGTAAAAATATTGCTCCCCATAATGGTGGAAGAAATACTCATATCACCTGATCTACATATACATTTTTATCACAGTAATATTCTGGACACAAATGTAAAGGTAACACTTTTGATTGTACCAAAACCTAAATTGAACGTGAATATATATTACTAAAACCATCCATGTCCAGGTCGCCTAATGCTCTCAAATTTCAATCCTATTGGTGACTACATATTTGTTTCTTCTAATATCATATATTCAACCTCAACCCTGTTGAAAATGTCTAATCCTGTTACTCACTTTATACTTTGCCTGATTTCCTAATGTCTCTATTTTATATCTGCTTTCCTACATATTTTCCCCAGTTCATCATTGTGACTGACTCTTCATATGTGCTGATATTTTCATTCAGTCTCTAAACGAAACCCTATTGCTAAAGAACTATATTTCCAACTCAAAGACTCACTCTTCAACCTAAACCTACTATTTTCCTAATCCTACTGACTATCCCTTTTTGACTGGATGTTCTCTTCGACATTCAGGCATCTGAGGTACTAGGTTTTATTCCATTGTATGTAGATTTACCTGCGACCACATTGCAGAATGTAATTCAAAGCTAAATATCATAATCAAGGGCCCAATGCCCTTCCTGGCTTCAAATCTTACCTAGATTTCTCTTTTCATACTTATATTTCAAATACATATTCTTATAAATATTTCAGGTTCCCAATACCATTATTCATCCAGCAGAATGATTCCTAACACAAATAAAACATGTTGTTAACCCTAACCATACACTGTTCCCTCAATCTAAATTTACAGAGGGAAGGGACAGAGTTGGTCTTACAGTAAAGAAATGTAGGGGGTCTTCCACCTACTGAGACCCTCAAAGTTCCATGCTGAAATGATCACTGGAGAATATATACGCAGCTATGAAGGACCTGAGAGAGCAAAAAGTCATGCTTCAAGGCAAACAACCTGGTCAGGATGAAGGTTTCTGTCTGAATCAGCCTCTCTCTCTTAATGTAGAGAAGATGGAACAAAACCAGGCCTGTGTGGAGAGCTGTTACCATTTGCCTACAGGTGATATACCATTCTACCATGTGAAAGTGTGACAGGAAGTAGGGGCAGGCCTCCATCATGGTACCGTTGGAAGCAATTGTTTGGACAAAGTGATTGCCAAGGCAGTGACCTCATTCAGTTCCTGAAGGAAGTGACCTCACATCACTTCCTTAGTGAAGGAAATCTCAGAACTTGAGATTCATGAAGCCAGGCACCCAGAGTCAGTCCCAGTCCCAGTCCCAGTGGTCTCACTTGTTTGGATTTACCAAGGACAGAGTAAGTCTTTCTTGGTACCTATTGATGTGAGGATTGCAAAATGCCAGTAAAGCTCTGAAGAGGGGCCTTTCCTGAGAAAGCAGGTAGTGGCTCACCTCTGGGTCCTGACACCTTCACAGAGTTGGCCAAGGAGACCAGATCTGAGACATTTCAGGCCATTTAGGAGGAAAATAATATGGCCCACCAGTCAGAGGACACTCCGGATAGTAACAGACCTTCTTGGGGGAAGGAGCTGCCTTTGTGGGTGTTGGTTTGTGGTTTTGTCTCATTTTCTGAGAATAGGTAGGCAAGGCACTTTATGTGCTGTGGAATGAACTGTTTATTGTAAGTCATTTGACAAGGCGAGTGTTTCTATGTCTGTTTACCTCACTGTGTCCGTGGTTGTACTCATTAGAAAAAAAGAATGCATCAATGGATGTGTCCTGTCTAGTAGAAAGCTTCCCAGAATTCATCCTGCCTAATTTATGAATGGAGTTCAGATTGCCTTATCAATGGGTAACACCTGCAATCTTCCTAAGTTACAGTTTTCTTCCAGAATTCTGGCCCCTCTCCAGAATAGTCTCATGGTTTTGTCTCTAAGGTATGTACCACCTCCAAGCTCTGTGACATGGCCATGTACTGGATAGCTCAAGTGAATTGTGAGCATCTCAGAAAAATCAGAAATATGTGTGACCACTAAATCTCAGTGGAGAAACCCTGCTTTGGGCCTTTTTTTTTTAAATTAATTTTTATTGTAGGTTGTTCAAAACATTACATAGTTCTTGATATATCATATTTCACACTTTGATTCAAGTGGGATATGCACTCCTTTTGCTTACCTATTATTCTGTTGCTATGAATGTCACGAAGTTCTTTGCCTCGGGCCACCAATTTGTGAAGCCTGAAGAAAACAGTTTTCAAATGGAAATGAATGGGCATCACCTAGGGCTCTTTGCTTAATTGCTTTGGAAAGGGGTGTGTCTGAATCAGCCTCTTGGCCCTGTGTGAGGCTGTGGCTTAGATTCTCAGCACCTGATGGATCTAAAGAAAGATCCCATGGATGCATACAGAACCAAAATAGCCAAAAGAGCTGTCATTGTGGATGAAGACTCTCGCCTTCCTTTCAAAGGTTCCTGACATCTATCAAGTGAGAATAGGGATCCTTTGGGTCAAGTGAGTTATTCAAAGCCCTGCAGAGGCTAGCCCATACGTGCTTGGGTGTTCTCATTACTCCAATTCACATAAAGAATCTAAACCCCACAGTCAGTAGGCCTCAAATTGGAGAAGCCAAGCAGTATTAATGGCAGACCTATTTGATCACTCCTCGTTCACAGTCAGGGTTTCCAGGCCACACTGATTTTAGGCAAATCGGGGGAAAGGTAGGTTATTTTGGACATTGTCTTGGTCTGTGTCCCTCATGGAAAACTCCATCCAGAGGTTATGATGAGGGTCTACATGGAAGAAGATAAGGGCCATGTGGGAGAATTTTGTTTTGAATTGTGGTAAGTTGTGTGGCAGTTGGAAGAGATGCCTGGGTTTACCTGGGCTTTAACTCTGGTGTGATTCCCCTTAGAGTCTGAGTTCTGGAACTGACCTCAGAGAAGCATTGTCATCAATTGTGTTTGAATTTTACTAGGCCATGCATGAGAGTTGCCCTTGGAACCTGAGATCTAGGCCCAGAGTGGCTTTCCACAGAGCACTGGGAATCTCAGCCAGGATATCACATGATTTTATTCTGAAAGACTTTGCAGCCACAGTTGAGTCAAAACACGCATGGACCTCACATTGTAGACCTCAATGGGCCTGGCTTCATGTGACCTTTTGGCTACTCTTTGGGAAGCCTTGCCTGTGAGTGTTCTCTAGAGCTTTCATTGAAATGAGCTTCCTCAACATTTAATGGTTCCTGAATGAATTGAAACCCCCAGAGCCTCCAACTTCATCCTTGACAAATGGCTTGATAAATACCATGAAATTTTTGAAATTCCCATGACCAGGTGGCACTGGAGAACTTTTGGATGTCCTGTTGCTGATGATGAGTGTACCAGACAGTGCCTTGATTTACTGGGTTTCATGAAATTTGTGTAGAACAGTGATGCCAGTAAGTTGGATCCTGCTCATTAGTGGGCCTAGAGCAGTGGTGTGAAGGTGTGTGATAAAACATGTGTGGTGGTGACATGTGGATCTGCCATTGGCTTCCCAAAGGCTTGTGACTGACATGGTACAGCCAGCAGACCCTTCTACGCAAAGGTGTTTTTTATATAGAGAGGTTTCAGGGCAATGTTCAGAATCAGGTTGCTATGGAAATGGGGGCAACTTATGTGGAATTGAATCCTGGTTGGTGCATTCTCATGCAGACCGTGACCCTCCACACGGGACAGAACTCTCTCCAGCACTGTGTCCCAGTTTAGCTCCTTGTATTTCATGAAGCAAATACCAAACTCCCAGTGCACCTGTGAGAAACACCACGAAAATTGGAGAATGACCAAATGGCTTCACAGTCCACACGTGGAGACACTTACAACCCAGTGACCATAGTTAAACTACAAAGAGAGTATTCAGCATGGCTGCCTCATGTTCATTGGAAAATTAGAAACAATATCCTCCAGGTCACATTGTTGCACACCCAGATTTGATGGTCTCCCAACAAAGGAAGCTAAAGCTCCTAACAACAACATATATTTTTAAGTGCCCAACCTCAGAGGAAGTTTCTCAAGAAGTCTTTACACCAGCAGAGCTCCATGTTTGAGAAATGTTTACCCTGTCCCTTACTTTTGAAAACTCCTCTACCACCTCGGAGATTGTGAACTCCTGAGCATTTTTCATTCCTGATATACATTCACAGATTTTCTAACTTTTCTCCTCTAATTGTGTCTTACTCGGAACAAAGGCAATGTCAAGGCAATGTTCTGGATGAGAGTGTGAACATTTTTTTGCAGCACATATTTACATACACATTGCATTCATTTTACAATTTTCCATTCAAAATACTGAATCTCTGACATGAACCCATACCCTACTAGACTCTGACTACTACTCCTAATATGATGGAGAAAAATAACACAAACAGAATAGGAATACAAGCAGTTAGGAGAAATCATAGTGTATAGTTGTACTTGTATTTTGCATGATTAATGGTAGGTGTTATAAATCTAGTCAATATTTAATTTAAATAGTTCTCCATGTGTTTTTAAGGTTAACAAATATGTGAATTCCTGTCTCCCTTTCTCTGTATCCTATTTAGCACATGTACTTTTAAATGCACATATAGAATCATACCTGGTATCACATGTACATTTTTGTGAGGTGGCTGATTTGGCAAATACAATTTGTGAGAAGTGATCACTCCTCTTAAACGCTGTTGGAACTGAAAATTCAACCTATAGGTGAGGTTCCTAGTTGAACAACATTATACATAAATCCATGTTCAATTAAAGAAATATTTTTGCATCTGTGGATGATATATATATCATGATAAATTTCGATTGGCATATATATTGCTAATTTAATGTCTGTGTGTGTGTGTGTATTTTGTGTGTGTGTGTATGTGTGTGTGTGTGTGTGTGTGTGTATATATATATATATATATATATATATATATATATATGTGTATATACTCTCCAGAAATATATGTGTCTTATATACACTCTCTAAATTCATTCATGTTCATGTATATGGATTTATAATCAACTTTTCACAAGATTTTTCACAGAAATATTCATCCACCTGAAATACATATTTGTTTTCAGTACTTAAAACTAACTTCAGTTTATTTTGCATACAAATACTATTATTTTTACAGTAACTGACCCAGTTTAACATCAATGCAAGTAGATTCCAGTGGGACATGATGTGTATTTTGAAGGTCATTTTTATTCAGCACTGGTACAATACTATTTCTTCAATTTATGCACATGATAGGATATATATTCCATCCACAAGTTAGCAAACTTATAGGCAGTTGTTTCACTTTCATCACTTCCTGCTTCAGAACACATAAATTCCTCTAGGTTTCTTGACTGGGCTTTTCATGAGACTTCTTTCCAAACACATTATTTTTAATTTCCATGATCACTTTTGAAGCAAAACTCACACACTCTTCATGATAAACCATAATCCTAATATTACCATTAGATGTATTAGTGGTTGAAATGAATGTATGTATATCAATATAAGATTTCCTGTATATTTTCAGATATCAATGGAATCCATTATTTAAATTTGGAACCCATTGTATTATTTATTCACATTATGGTCTATTCATGCATTATCTCTATATTCAGAGTCACAGGATATACCTATTTGTACCCCCAATACTAATTTATACATCTTCAAAATATTGCTCCCAGAAATGGTGGAAGAAATACTCACGTCACCTTATCTACATATACATTTTATCACAGTAATATTCTGGACACAAAAAGCAAACATGACACTTATTATTTTACCAATGTAAAGGTCAGGCGAGTGTCGGAGGAAGAGACTACCAGAGACTGTCTCATGCAACAGCCAAGGATTTATGGGGGTCCAGCATGCTGGGGTCAGAGCTCCCTTGAATAGAGCACAGAGTCCTGAGAACAGCTTAAGCAGAGCTTATATACTTTCCTTGGAGAGGGCAGATAGGAAAGTTTATTGATGGGTCAGGGCGAGTGGGCGGTTTGCGTCCAAATGGGTGAGGAAGTACATTCTGCAGTTTTGCAGTTGGGTACAGCACTTTCAGGGAACTAGATTAGCAAACAGTTCTCAAGACATCAACAGTGTTTTGTTAAGCATACCGAAAAACTGGAAGTGACAAGTACCTATTTTATTAAACTTTCATTCCCCACTTCTTCTTTTGGTTACTTTTAATCATAAAAATGATCATTGGGGGTTTCACATTTTATGTTTACTACTGTGGTATATTGTTTTCTGATTACCATAAGTTTAACTTGTTCAATTTGAGCATGGAGAAAGGAAACTACACGGTTGATCAAACAGGGTCCTACAATTACCAATAATATGAGGATTATTAATGGACCGGCCAGGGGTGATGAAAATGTAGTTAATGAGGGGGCTTTGTGAACCAAGACTCAAACCACCTTTTTTGGGCCTCTCTCTCTTGTTGATGCTCTTCAAGGCATCTTCTTAATTTAATCATAGATTCTTTTACAACTCCAGTATGGTCGGCATAAAAACAACATTCTTCCCTCAATGCAGGACGAAGGCCCCTTCTCTCATGAAGAGGAGGTCCAACCCTCGACTGTTCTGTAAAATAACTTCAGAGAGAGAGGTTAAAGATTCGTGTAAAGCTGTGAAGGAGGTTTTTAATATCTTTAAGTTTTGGTCTATTACTGCTTCTAATTGGGTCATTTGTTGTGTCCCATGGACCAGGGCAGTGGTTCCTGTGCCCACCCCTGCAGCAACTCCTATTCATAATAGGATGACTAAAGTGAGGGATACAGGTTCCTGGCAGAACCGGGTTGTTTGCCCCCCTATTTGATATTTAAATGTACCTGCGTCATGATAGAGCACTCTGGAAAACATCTGCACCATTACATAATTAATCACATCTGTTGACCATTTTATGAAAACATAAACAATGTTTAAGTGTATAGAATTGTACTGCTGTAGAGATGGACAAGGCAAGGTACCTAAGATAGCACAGAAGACAGGGAAACAGTCTTATTTGGTTGCATCCGGATTTAGAGGGCATTGCTTCTGTTGTAATCAATTAATCCCTGAACCCAAAGTTTAGGTTGTTTCAGAATTTTGTACCCAGCATGTAAGGGAAGGGGCTCAGAAGTTCACAGTCTGCAGAAGTTCACAAAAAGCAGTTTTTGTTTCTGTTTTTTTTTTTTCCTCTGTTCTGGGAAAGTTAACTTCTTAAGGACACCTGGGAGGGGGAGAGCTTTTTTCTTCTTTTTTTTCTTTTCCTCCCTGCCAGCTGTTACCATGGAGCCCAGTTGGTAACTTCTATATCTTAGAAATGTAGCCATCTCTATGAAGCCCCAGCTCTAGGGCAGAGGCCTTCTTCATATATTTTGTTAAAAACTACTAAGGGGGTGTCTAGCTTAGGAGTGCTGATTTTTCCAGCCAGTGGCCAAGTAGAACAGAGCAACACGAATAGAGGAAGTTTATCTACATTGAACTCTTTTATAGGAACTGTGTTGCTGAAAGGCTTAAAGTCAGCCATGGTGAAGACTTCTGGAGAAGGTCATTTAAGACTTTTCTGTGGGCCTGATACAGAGGGGAAGACAGGGAAGGCAGGGGATGAGAGCAGCTCCGTGGATCTGAGGATGAGGAAAAAGAGATATAAAAGAATTATGGGAAAGGGGTTTTGGATTTTCCTGGCAACAAAACTTGAGCAGTAGAACAGGTAGAGCAGAGGGGAAGACGGGAGTGAGTATCCCAAAAAGCCTGTGAGGGACTTTAAATTCTTAGTAACCTGTTTTCAGTGATGACAAAGCAACTTTAAAGGCCATTTTAATTACATCTTTGATAGGCGTCTGAGGGCACTCCTTAGCTGGTTTGAGCTTTGGGTTAGCTGGTAAGAGGACCTGGTGGGACCCGGTGTGGGCACTGACAGGAGGAGAGAGGAGTGAGTGGGTGGAAGGGTACCTCAGTACCTGCAAGCTCAGCAAGGGGCAATGGTCTGAGAACCGACGGAAATTTGGGTTTTTGATCTAGTAACTGGAGCTGAGAAATCAGGTTGCTGATGTGGGAGTGACAGCAGAGAGTCTGGGGCAGAAGGCTGCGGGTGAGTATCTATTGGAGAAGCATAGTTCAGGATTTGAGCATAGGAGGGAAAAGGCCTACACGTAGGGGAATTTCCTTCCACACTTTTGAGCACTTGTCGAAGTTGAAAAGGTCACGCAAAATTTGAGGATCTAGAGACCCTTCTGGTGGCCATCGGTTTTTGTTATCTAACTGGTAATATGGCCAATGCTGTGTACTGAATTTGATGAGGAGTTTTGCTTCCACCAGGTAGCCCCTGTATCCTCACATCCCCATTATTTACAGAAGAAGTTGGCTTTTCCCCCACACAGTCGTGGCTGTTTTTGGCTTTGGTAGTCCGCCAGGCAAACATAGTAATCTAGGCTAGCCAACCTGCATCTGGCTCGCGTGTCCCTACATCCATAATGTTTGTTTCCATTATCTATTGTATGGAAAGTATTTAATGGAATTTTTGGGGATCCTCTTCATCAGGGATTTCCCAATAGAAAAGACGTATAGCCAGCTGACAAATTTCTTGGTGGAGAGATGGCCACCAGGTCCCTAAGTGGGCTGTATGTGCGATAGACCATACTTCTTGTCTAGTAGGATTTGTGATCAGCCATCGCTGCTGAACGGGTTGATGAGGGTTAGGACTACTGGTGACCAATTGGAGAGTCTATAGTCTTATTCACATGGCGAATCTACAATTTGAAAATGTTACCAGTCTTTTTCATTTTTCAGCCAGATTCTGGACAGGGCACAGGCTTGAGATGAGAATTAGGAACCAGGAAGTGATTCCGTCTAACTTTAGCACTGTAGGTGTTATAAGTAGCACCTGGTATGGTCCTATCCAGCCGGGTTCCAGGGATGACACCTGATGTTGTCTTATGTAGACAAAGTCTCTTACTTGATATAGATGTGGAGTACCCTCTTCAGCAGGTTGGTAGGCAGTGGCCAGCTGTTTCCACAGGTATTGCTGAGTTCCTTCCAGAACTTTAAGTCTGTCAAGCAAGGTTGTGTGGAAGGGATCGTTAGATCTTTGAGTTAGGGTTAGGTCCCTTACTGGAGATGGGGCCCCATAGAGAATTTCATAGGGGGTGAGGTTACACAAAGAAACAGAGGGAGTATTTCTTGCATAAAATAGTGCATAAGGCAGGAGCATAGTCCAATCTTTTATGCTACTCTTTAAGCTTAATTCCGTTTAGGTCTCTTTAATGGTTCTATTTAATTTTTTTACCTGTCCTGAACTCTGGGGTCTATAAGCACAATGTAACTTCCAATTAATCCCCAGGGTCCTGGCTAACCCCTGAGTTACCTGGGCCATGAACGCTGGTCAATTATCAGACCCTATTACCTTAGGCAGGCCGTACCTTGGAAAAATATCTTTCAGGATCTTCTTGACCACCATTTGCGCCTTTTTTTTTTTGGGGGGGGGAGGCTTCAATCCATCCTGAAATATATCTACAAAGAGTAGGAGATATTTAAGTCCATACCATGCTTGCTTAATTTCAGTAAAGTCCACTTCCCAGAATTGTCCTGGTCTGGTTCCTCGTAGGTGCTTTCCTGCAGGAAAGTTGGAAGGGTAAGCATTAACCTATTGACAGACCCGACAGGCTTTTTTTTACCTGTTCAGTTATTTCCTTTCACTGTGAGTCGGTTAGTGGAAAACTCTGTTCTTGATCCTTCAGGAATGCCTGCAATTTCTTTGAACCAAGGTGAGTGAACTGATGTACATTTTTAACGTAGTGTAGGGCTTTCTGAAATTTCAGGCTTTGCTCAGTGAAGTTGAGGAGTACAGTGTCAGTGTCCTTAGATATTATCAAAAGCTTGCTGGATCTCAGGGGTCCATTAGAATTGGGCATCTCCTTTAACAGCGGGTGTAAATGAGAAGTTAAGGACCCAAACACAGGAATCCTTAACCTGCAAAACCCAGCAGTCTCAAGAAACTCTCTGTGTTGTCTGCTGTTAGATGGGGGTGGTTTCTGCACAACCGTTTGATTTCTGGGCTCAGTGAGCCATCGTTTACTGCCCCTAAAGGAATAGCCCAGGAAGATTACTTTTTGCTGGCAAATTTGGGCCTTTTAGGAAGAAGCTCTATACCCGAGTTGAGGAAGCTCACATAATACTGCTTGGGTCCCAGATTCACAGATATCCTTGGTGTTGGGTGCCAGTAGCAGGTCATCCACGTATTGAAGCTGGGTGACTTCGGGGTGCGTAGTTCTGAAGCTGTTGAGATCTCTTTGGAGGGCTTCATCAAAGAGAGTGGGGGAGTTTTTCAACCATTTTGGGGAGTCTAGTCCAAGTTAGTTGACCACACGTTCCAGTTTCTGGGTCTACCCACTAGCAAGCAAACAGCAACTGACTATATTTATGCAGAGGCAAGCAAAAGAAAGCATCTTTTAAGTCCAGAACAGTATACCATTTCCTCTCAGGGTTCAGAGTGATAAGCAGATTGTACGGATTAGGTACACTGGGGTGAATGTCCTACACTCTGTTGTAGGTCTCTCTTATGTCTTTAATGGGGGATAGTCCGCGGCTCCTGGCTTTTTATACTGGTAGCGGGGGAGTGTTTTAGGATGATTGACAAGGCCTTAGGACCCTAAGGCCAGATATTTCTGAATATGGGGCCTTATCCCATCTTTAGCTTTTTTGCTCAGAGGATATTTTTTGACATTGATTGGGGAGGCTGAGGTTTTGAACTCCACTGTTTTTGGAGGTTGTTTCATGGCTAGTCCTAACCCAGCAGTTTTTTTCCAGGCATCTGGGTAATCTGTTATCCATTTCTGGGGTAGCTTGCCTGTTTGATCAGTCTTGGGGGGTGTGAAGAGTTGCTGTTCATCTTCTACTGACATATTTAAAGCCGTGAATATAGGAGTTTATACTAAAGGATTTAGAAATATCATTTTGGGGCCTTCATGGTTAAAAGTCATTTTGGCCCGGAGCTTGGTGAGCAGATCTCTGCCCATCAATGGGGCCAGGCATTCTGGGATTATTAGGAAGGAGTGATGGATTTTTCCTTTCCTCATGTCCATGGTTTTCTTAGTTGTCTAATTCCCATATTTACTGGTGTTAGCACTTTGAACTAGAGAGCTTTTATTTGATAGAGGGCCCAGTGGGGCCTTAAGGACTAAGTATACTGCCCCTGTATCCACTTCAAAGTTTACTGGGGTCCCCTCCACATCAAAAGTTACCCTGGGTTTATTGGGAGTCTAGCAATCTGGGGCTCAGTGCTCACTTGAATAGAGCAGAGAGCAATGAGAACAGCTTAAGCAGAGCTTATATACTTTCCTTGAAGAGGGCAGGGAGGGAAGCTTATTGATGGGTCAGGGCGAGTGGGCGGTTTGCGTGCAAACAGGTGAGGGTGTACATTCTCTGTTTGGCAGTCGGGGACAGCACATTCTGGGGAAAAAATTAGCAAACAGTCCTCAAGGTTTCAACAGTGTTTTGTTAAGCATACAGAAAAACAGGAAGTGACAAGTACCTATCTTATTAACCTTTCACCAAATCCTAAATGGAAAGTGAGCATGGATTTCTAAAAACATCCATTTCCAGGTTGCTTAATGCTCGCAAATCAATCCTATTGGTGACTACATATTTGTTGCTTTCTAAGATTATATATTCAACCTCAACCCTGTTGAAAATGACTAATACTAACCCTCACTTTATGCTTTTCCTGATTTCCTAATGTCTCCATTGATATCTGCTTTCATACATATTTTCCTGAGTTCATCATTGTGACTGACTCTTTACATGTGCTGAAATTTACATTCACTCTCTATCCGAAACCCTATTGCTACAGAACTTTTGTTCGAAATCCTATACTCACTCTTTTTTCTATACCTACCAACTATCTTCCTAATCCTACCGACTATCCCTTTTTGACTGGAAATTCTCTTTGACAATCAATCATCCAAGGTACAAGGTCCTATGCCATTGTATATCAATTTATCTGAGACATCTGTGCAGAATATAATTCAAAGCTAAGTATCCCAATCAACAGCCCAATGCCCTTCTTGGATTCAAACCTTATCTAGATTTCTGTTTTCATACTTATATTTCACCTATATATTCTCATAAATATCGCGAGTTCCCAATACCATTGTTCATTCCTCAGTATGATTTCTAACCTAAATCAAACCTGTTATTACTCTAACCTTACACTGTACCCTCAAACTAACTGTACAGAAGAGCCGGGAGAGAGTTTGTCTTACAATACAGTAATGTAGGGGCTCTTCCACCTGCTGAGAACATCAAAGGTACAAGCAGAAATGATACCCTGGAGAAGTTGCAGGCAACTATGAAGGACCTAATAGAGCAAAAGTCATCTTCCATGACAAACAACCTGGTCAGTATTAAGGGATGTGTCTGAATCAGCCTCTCCTTTCTTAATGTAGAGAAGATTGATCAAACCATGCCTGTGTGGAGAGCTGTTCCCAGGTGCCTATGGTTGATATACCATTCTAACTTGTGAAAGTGTCACAGGAAGTAGTGGCAGCCTCCATCTCATGGGAACCTTGGATGAATCTGGTAGGACAAAGTGGTTGCCAAGGCAGTGACCTCATTCAGTTCCTGAAGGAAGTGACCTCACCTCACTTTCCTGGTGATGGAAATCTCTGAATTTGGGATCCAGGAAGCCAGGCACCGAGAGCCAGTCCAAGTCCCAATCCCAGTGGTCTCACTTGTTTGGATTTACCAAGGACAGAGTCAGTCTTCCTTGGTACCTACTGATATGAGGATTGCCAAATGCCTGAAGAGCTCTGAAGAGGGGCCTTTACTGAGAAAGCAGGTAGTGGTTCACAGCTGGCTGTTGACAACTTCACAGAGTTGGCCAAGGAGACCAGATCTGAGACAGTACAGGCCATTTTAGGGGAACATAGTATGGCCCACTATTCAGAGGACACTCCGGATAGTCACAGACCTACTTGAGTTAAGGAGGTGCCTTTGTGGGTGTGGGTGTGAGTTTGTGGTTTTGTCTCATGTTCTGAGAATAGGTAGGAAAGGCTGTTGTTTTGATTGGAGTGGACTGTTTCTAGAAAGTCGTTTGACTAGGCGAGTGCTTCTATGTCTGTGTATCCCACTCTGTCCATGGTTGTAGACATTCGAAAAGAGAATGTATCAATGTATGTGTCCTGTCTAGTGGAAAACTTTCCAGCATTCATCAGGCCTAGTTGATGAATGGACTGTGGCTTTCCTTATGGATGGGCAACACCTACTAACTTCCTAAGTTCCTGTTTTCTTCCTGAATTCTGGCCACTCTCCAGAATAGCCTCATAGTTTTGTGTCCAAGATACATACCACCCCCAAGCTCTGTGACATGGCCATGTACTTGATAGCTATAGGAAATGGGAACATCTTAGAAAACTCAGACATCATTGTGACCAGTAAACGCTCAGTGAAGAACCCATATTTTGGTTCATTTGCTTACCTATTGTTCTGTTGCCCTGAATGTCAGGAAGGTCTTTGCCTCAGGCCACCCCTTTGTGAAGCCTGAATAAAACAGTTTTAAAATGGAAATAAATGGGAATAACTTGTGGTTCTTTGCTTTGGAAATGGATGTGTTTGAATCAGCCTCCTAGCCCTGTATGAGGTTGTGTCTTAAATTTTCAGCACATGATGGATCTAAAGATAGATACCATGTGTGCAATCAAAACCATAATGGCAAAAATTCAGTAATTGTGGATGAGTCTCTTGCCTTCCTCTGTTAGGTACCTGACCTCTATCAAGTGAGACAGGGATCCTTTTGGTCAAATGAGTTTTTCAAAGTCCTGCAGAGGTGCTTGTGTTTTCTCGTGACTCCAAATCACATAAAAAAATCTATACCTGAGAGTCAATAGTGCTCAAATTGGAGAAGCAGAGCAGTATTAACGGCAGGCCTATTTGATCACTTCTGGTTCACAGGAAGGGTGTCCAGGCCACCCTGACTTTAGGCAAATGAGGGGCAAGGGAGAATATTTTGGACACTGTCTTGGGATGCGTCCCGCATGGAAACCTCCAGCCAGAGTTTATGATGAGTGTCTATATTTAACAAGATGAGGGCCATGTGGGAGTGTTTTGGTTTTAATTGTGGTCATTCGTGTGGCGGTTGGAAGAGATGACTGGATCCAAATGGGCTTGAACTATGGTGTCATTCCCCTTAGAGACTGAGTTCTGGAACTTACCTCAGAGAAATATTGCCATGAATTGTGTTGGGATTTAGGAGGCCACGCATGAGAGTCACCCTTGGAAACTGAGATCTAGGCCCAGTGTCGCTTTCCACAGAGCACTGGGAATCTCAGGAGGATATCACACAATTTTATTCTGAAAAACTTGTCAGACATATTTGATAGTCAAAACACACATGGACCTCCATTGTAGACCTCAATGGGCCTTGCTTCATGTGACCTTTTGGCCACTCTTTGGGAAGCCTTGCCTGTGACAGTTCTCCAGAGCTTTCATTGAAATGAGCTTCCTCACCATTAAATAATTTCTGAATGAATTGAAACCCACAGTGTCTCCAACTTCATCCTTGAAAATTGGCTAGATAAATACCATGAAATTTTTGAAATTTCCTTGACCAGGTGGCACTGGAGAACATTTGGATGTCCAGTTGCTGATCATGAGTGTACCAGACAGTGTGTTGATTGACTGGTTTTCATGAAAATGGTGTAGAAAAGAGATGCCAGTCATTTGAAGCCTGTTGAGTAATGGGCCCAGAGCTGGGGTGAGCAAGTGTGTGATAAAACATCTGTGGTGGGGTCATGTGGATCTGCCATTGGCTTCCAAATGGCTTGAGACTGACATGGTGCAGCCAGCAGATCCTGTATGTAAAGACATCTGGTTATATAGAGAGGTTTCAGGGCAATGTTCAAAATCAGGTTTCTATGGTCAAGGGAGCAACCTATGTGGTATACAAGCCCTGTTGGTGCATTCTCCTGCAGACCCTGACCCACCACACGTGAAAGAACTTCCTCCAGCCCTTTGTCCCAGTTGAACTCCTTGTATTTCATGAAGCAAATACCAAACTCCGAGTGCAGTATCAAGAAACGTTTTGAAAAGTGGAGGATGACCTAATGGCTTAGCAGTCTACATGGGGAGACACTTAGACCCAGTGGCCATAGTTTACCTACAAAGAGAGAAATCAACACTGCTGCTTCATGTTCATTGGAGAATTATAAACCATGTCCTCCAGGTCACAGATGTGCAGACCAAGCTTTGATTGTCTCACTAGAAAGGAAGCTAAAGCTCCTGACAACAACATATATTTCAAGTGCCCAACCTAGAGGCAGTTTCTCCAGAAGTCTTTAGGCTGGTAAATCTCCATGTTTGTGGAGATTTTACACTTTCCCTTACTTTTGGAAACTCCTCTACCAACTCCAATGTTGTGAACTCCTGAACATTTTTCATTTCAGATATGCATTCAAAGATTGTCTAACTCTTCTCCTCTAAATGTGTCTTACTTGGGGTGAAGGTAATGTCAAGGCATTGTTCTGAATGAGAGTGGGAAAATTTTTGTGTAGCACACATTTGCATACACATTGATTCATTTTACAATTTTCCATTTGAAATACTGAATTCTTGACACTATCTCATACCCTACTAGACTCTGACTACTAATCCTAATATGATGGAGAAAAATACCCAAACAGAATGAAAATACAAGCAGTTTACAGCAGGCATGGTGTATTGTTGGACTTCCTTTTTGCATGATAGAGGGTAGGTATTCTAAATCTACTCAATTTTTAATTGAAATAGTCCTCCATGTGTTTTTAATGTTAACACATATGTAAATTCCTGTCTTCCTTTCTATGTAGCCTACTCAGCACATGTATTTTTATATGCAAATATAGAATCCTACGTGGTCTCACACGTACATTTTTTTGAGTTGGCTGACTGGGCAGAAACAAGTTGAGAGAAGAGATCTCGTAAACGCTGGTGGAACTGAAAATTAAAACTATGGGTGAGCTTCCCAGTAGAACAATTTATACATAAATCCATGTTCAGTAAAATAAATATATTTTCATCTGTGGATGATATATATTACTGATAAATTACGTTTGGCATATATATTGATACTTTTTAATGTATTTTTGTGTTTTTCTGTATATATATATATATATATATATATATATATATATATATATATATATATACACACACACACACACTCTCCAGATTTTATAAAATATGAAATATATGTCTCTTATATACACTCCATCAATTCATTCATGTTCATGTATGTGGATTTATAATCAACTTTTCACAAGATTATTCTCAGAAATATTCATCTACCTGAAATACATATTTGTTTCCCAGTATGAGAACTAACTTCAATCAATGGTGCTTACAAATCCTAATATTTTTACAGTAACAGATCCAGTTTAACATCAATGCAAGTAGATTCCTATGGGACTTAATGTCTATTTTGACCTTTATTTTAATTCAACACTGGTACATTAGTATTTCTTCAGTTTTTGCACATCATAGGACATATATTTCATCCACAAGTTAGCAAATTAATAAGAATTTGTTTCACTTCCTGCTTCAGAACACATGAATTCTTCCATGTTACTTGACTGGTCTTTTCATGAGACTTCTTTCCAAACACATTATTTTCGATTTCCATAATCAATTTTGAAGCTAAACTCACACACTCTTCATGATAAACTATAACATTAATATTACCATTAGATGTAAAACTGGTTGGAATGAATGTATGCATATCAATATAAAATTTCCTGTATATTTTCACATTTCAATTCAATCCATTATTTAAAGTTGGAACCAGTTATGTTATTTATTCACTGTATGGTCTATTAATGCATTATCTCTATATTCATAAACACAGTGTACACCTATTTGTCCCCCCATTACTAATTTGTACCTCTTCAAAATATTGCTCCCAGAAATGGTGGAAGAAATACTGATGTCACCTTATCTATATATACATTTTATCACAGTAATATTCTGGACACAAAAAGCAAAGGTCAAACTCATGATTGTATCAAAGCCTAAATGGAAAGTGAGCATGGATTACCAAAAACAACCATGTCCTGGTTACCTAATGCTCTCAAATGTCAATCCTATTGATGACTACATATTTGTTTCTTCCTAAGATTATATATTCAACCTCAAGCCTGTTGGAAATGTCTAATTCTATCACTCACTTTACACTTTGCCTGATTTCCTAATATCTCTATTGATATCTGCTTTCCTACATATTTTCCCTAGTTCATCATTGTGACTCATACTTCACATATGCTGACATTTACATTCACTCTCTACCCGAAACTCTATTGCTAAAGAACTTTTGGTCCAAATCCTATACTCACTCTTCTTTATAAACCTACTGACTATCTTACTAAACCTACTGACTATCACTTTTTAACTCGATGTTCTCTTCAACAATCAATCATTCAAGGTAAAAGGTCCTATGCCATTTTATATCAATTCATCTGAGACACATGTGCAGAACATAATTCAAACCTAAGTATCCCACTCAAGGGCCCAATGCCCTTCTGGCTTCATATCTTACCTACATTTCTGTTTTCATACTTATATTTCACCTATATATTCTTGTAAATATCACAGGTTCCCAATACCATTATTCATCCGGCAGAGAGATTCCTAACCCAAATCGAACATGTTATTAACCCTAAATATACACTGTTACCTCAATCTAACTTTACAGAAGAGGAGGGACAGAGTTTCTCTTTAAATACCTGAATGTAGGGAATCTTCCACCTGCTGAGAACATCAAAGGTCCATGTAGAAATAATCCCTGGAGAAGATGTAGGCAGCTGTGAAGTTCCCGAGAGAGCAAAAGTCATCTTCCATGGCAAACAACCTGGTGAGGATGAAGGGATGTGTCTGTATCAGCCTCTATCAACTTTATGTAGAGAAGATAGACCAAACCAGGCCTGTGTGAAGAGGTGTTCCCAGGTGCCTATGGTTGATATACCATTCTAACTTTTGAAAGTGTTACAGAAAGTAGGAACAGCCTCCATCTCATGGGCCCTTAGAAGTAACTATTTGGACAAAGTTGTTGCCAAAGCAGTGACCTCATTCAGTTTCTGAAGGAAGTGACCTCACCTCACTTCCTTTCTGATGGAACTCTCTGAACTTGGGATCCAGGAAGAATGGCACCCAGAGCCAGTCGCAGTCCCAGGCCCAGTGGTCTCACTTGCTTCAATTTACCAAGGACAGAGTCAGTCTTTCTTAGTGCCTACAGATGTGAGGATGTTCAAATGCCAGAAAAGCTCTGAAGAGGGGCCTTTCCTGAGAAAGCAGGTAGTGGCTCACCCATGGCTAATGACAACTTCACAGAATTGGCCAAGGAGACCAGATTTGAGACACGACAGGCCATTTGGGGGGAATATAGTATGGCCCACCATTCAGAGGACACTCTGGGTAATCACAGAACTACTTGGAGCAAAGGTGGTGCCTTTGTGGGTGTGGGTGTATGTTCATGGTCTTGTCTCATGTTCTGAGAATAGGTAGGAAAGACTGTTTGTTTGGATTGGCGTGGACTGTTTCTAGTTAGTCGTTTTGCAATGCGAGTGCTTCTATGTCTGTGTATCCCACTGTGTCCGTGGTTGTAGACATTAGAAATAAGAATGCATCAAAGGATGTGTCCTGTCTAGTAGAAAGCTTCCCAGCATTCATCTTGCCCAATTTATAAATGGACTGTGGCTTTTGTTATCAAAGGGCAACACCTGATATCTTCATAAGTTTCTGTTTTCTTTCTGAATTCTGGACACTCTGCAGAATAGCTTCATGGTTTTGTGTCCAAGATATTTACCACCTAAAAGCTCTGTTATATGGCCATGTAGTGGGTAGCTAGTGTGACCAGGAAAGTCTCAGTGGAGAAACCCTGATTTGGGCTTTTTGCTTACCTATTGTTCTGTTGCCCTGAATATCAGGAAGGTATTTACCACAGGCCAATTCTTTGTGAAGCCTGAAGAAAAAAGTTTTCAAATGGAAATGAATGGACATCACCTGTAGCTCTTTGCTTAATTGCTTTGGAAATGGATTTGTCTGAAACAGCCTCTTGGCCCTGTGTGAGGCTGTGGTTAGATTCTCAGCACCTGATGGATCCCATGTGTTCATCCAAAACCAAAATGATCAAAAGAGCAGTCATTGCGGATGAAGTCTCTTGCCTTCCTCTGTAAGGTTCCTGACCTCCATCAAGTGAGAAGAGGGATTCTTTGGGTCAAATGCATTCTTTAAAGCCAAGGAGAGGCAAGCCCAAAGGTGCTTGCATTTTCTCATGCTTCCAATTCACATAAAGAATCTAAACCCCACAGTCAGTCGTCCTCAAATTGGAGAAGCAGAGCAGTATTAACGGCACACTATTTGATCACTCCAGGTTCACAGGAAGGTGTTCAGGCCACCCCGACTTTAGGCAAATGAGGGGCAAGGGAGCTAACTTTGGGCACTATCTTGTTCTGCATCCCTCATGGAAACCTCCAGCCAGAGTTTATAATGAGTATCTATATGGAAGAAGATGAGGGCCTTGTGGGAGTGTTTGGGTTTTAATTTTGGAAGTTTGTGTGGCGGTTGAAAAAGATGACTGGCTCCACCTGGTCTTGAACTCTGGTGTGATTCCCTTTAGAGACTGAGTTCTGGAACTGACCTCAGAGAATTATTGCCATGAGTTGTGTTGGGATTTTAGGAGGCCATGAATGACAGTCGCCCTTTGAAACTGAGATCTGTGCCCAGAAAGGCTTTCCACAAGGCACGAGGAATCTCAGCCAGAATATCACATGATTTTATTCTGAAAGACTTGGCAGCCATAGTTGAGAGGCAAAACACACATGATCTCACATTGCAGACCTCAATGGGCCTGGCTTCATGTGACCTTTTGGCGACCCTTTGGGAAGCCTTGCCTGTGAGTGTTCTCCAGAGCTTTCATTGAAATGAGCTTCCTCAACTTTTAAAGGTTCCTGAGTGAATTGAAAATCATAGTGCCTCCAACTTCATCCTTGAAAAATGGCTAGAGAAATACCATGGAATTTTTGAAATTTTCATGACCAGGTGGCACTGGAGAACTTTTTGATGTCCAGTTGCTGATCATGAGTATACCAGACAGTGCCTTGATTGACTGCGTTTCTTAAAAATGGTGTAGAACAGAGATGCCAGTAAGTTGGAGCCTGCTGAGTAGTGGGCCTAGAACAGTGGTGGGCAGGTGTGTGATAAAACATCTGTGTTGGGGCCATGTAGATCTGCCATTGGCTTCCAAATGGCTTGTAACTGACATGGTGCAGCAAGCAGACCCTTATATGTAAAGGCATCTTGTTATATGGAGAGGTTTCAGGGCAATGTTCAGAATCAGGATGCTATGGTCAAGGGGTCAAACTATGTGAAATAGAAGCCTGACTGGTGCATTCTCCTGCAGACCCTGAGGCACCACATGTGACAGAACTCCCTCCAGCACTCTGACCAAGTTGAACTCCTTGTATTGTGAAGCAAATAACAAACTCCCAGTGCTCTACTAAGAAAAGTAGAGCATGATCAATTAGCTTCACAGTCCACACAGATTGACCCTTAGACTCCAGTTGCCACAGTTTACCTACAAAGTGAGAATTCAGCACTGCTGCCTCATGTTCATTGGAAAATAAGATACCATGTCCCCCAGGTCACATAGATGCAGACCAGTTTTGATGCTCTCACTATAGAGGAAGCTAAAGCTTCGGACCACAACATACATTTTAAGTGCCCAAACTCAGAGGCAGTTTCTCAATATGTCTTCAGGCCTGCAGAGCTCCATGTTTGTGGAGTGTTTACCCTGTCCCTTACTTTTGGAAACTCCTCTACCACCTCCAAGCTTGTGAACACTGAGAATATTCCATTCCAGATATGTATTCACAGATTTTCTAACTCTTCTCCTCTAATTGTGTCTTATTAGGGGAGAAGGTAATGTCAAGGCATTGTTCTGAATGAGAGTGGGAAGATTTTTGTATCACACATATTTGCAAACACAATGGGTTTATTTTCCTATTTTCTATTCGAAATACTGAATCTCTGACACTAATCCATAACCTACTAGACTCTGACTACTAATCCTAATATGATGGAGGATAGTAACCCTAACAGAATGGAAATACAAACAGTTCAGAGAAGGCATGGTGTATACTTGGACTTCCCTTTTGCATTATATGGGGTTGGAGTTATAAATATAGTCAATGTTTATTGAAATATTTCTCCATGTGTTTTTAACGTTAACAAATATGTGAATTCCTCTCCCCTTTCTCTGTCACCTATTCAGCACATGTATTTTTATATGCTCATATAGAATACTACCTGGTATCACACAGACTTTCTTCTGAGGTGGCTGACTTGGCAGATACAAATTGTGAGAAGAGATCACTCCTCCTAAACCCTTTTGGAACTGAAATTTCAACCTATGGGTGAGCCTCCTAGTTGAACAACATTATACATAAATCCATTTTCAGTAAAATGTATTTTTTTGGATATGTGAAGGATATATATTTCATTTTGAATTTCGATTGGCATATATATTGCTACTTTTTAATGTCTGTGAGTGTGTTTCTGTGTGTGTGTATATATATATATATATATATATATATATATATATATCACTCTCCAGATTTTTCAAAATATGAAATATATGTGTCTTATTATACACTCCCTAAAATCATTCATATTCACGTATGTGGATTTATAATCAACTTTTCACAAGATTATTCTCAGAAATTCAGATTATTCATTCACCTGAAATACATATTTGTTTCCTAATACTGAAAACTAACTTCAGTAAATGCTGCATACAAAGCATAATATTTCATCATTGCCTGATGGCCACGAATAGAGTGCATCACACCCAGTGTAACGCGCCACTGCACAGGTGAATAACGAGATAGAACCACAAAAAACTATCTTGTTAAGAACTTACAGCAAAATGGGGGTGCACCAAAACCTATAAGAAAGATTTTTAGCACTGAGATCTGGTAATTGGGTCTGAAAAACAAGCCAAATGTGCAACCGGAGATCCGGTCTGACTGATCCTCAAAACAATAGAGTGTCTGGGTTCCAATAGACACCCTCCACACCCAACAAATGACAGGCCCAGAATACAGATTGAACTGCAGAGAAGCATCACTCAGGGGAAATCTAGTCTAGCAGGAGAAACCAGGACTAGCAGGAGAAACCAGGGGACTAGAGGCCAGGCTCTTGTGACTGGGAAGCTGGAGAACACAGAAGCGCAGGTGACAGTCCACCTGCTGTCCGCGTGACTGGGCGTCTGGAGAACACCGGCGCGCAGGAGACCGACTGCGCCACTGGGTGGCTAGTGATTGCCCACCCGCCAGTGACCTAGAGCTGAAACCAACTGGAGACAGTCCAGTTCCATCCCCGTATTCGAACATTTCGGCAAGGAGCCTGGGCCCGCCAAAGCAGAGGGGTGACGTCACTGGAGCTCGGCCTTCGGAATTCCCTACAAGTGGAATCCACTTTAGCAGGCATAGTCTACCAACACAAAGGAGAGACAACAGAGATACACAACACCGAAACAAATCTATAGAATAAAACAGAAACACAGCAATCAAATAGAGCTGGAAAGTAACATGAGCATCATGAAAAAACAAGGGAAAGAAAGGAGTACAAACAATGCAGGACAACTTAATTCTACAGGAGGACCTAGAAGCATCAGAAACAGGGATAGGGAAAGAACTTAAGGCATTCCTAACTCAGATGGAAAGGAATATTAGAGAAGACATGAGGCAGCAAGTCCAAGCAATAAAAGTATATTTTGAAAATGAATTAAACAAACAAACTCAAATGGCAAACAACGAGCTTTACCAGGAGATAGAGATCTTAAAAGAAATCAAACAGTAATACTAGAAATGCAGGAAAGTATTAACCAAATTAAAAACTCAAACGAGAATATTACAAATAGACTAGATCAAGCAGAAGTCATAATATCAGATAATGAAGACAAAGTTTATCAACTTGAAAAGAATATAATCAACACAGAAAAGAGGCTTAAATCCCACTAGCAATCTATTCAAGAGATATTGGATGTCATAAAAAATGAGAGTCATTGGGATAGAAGAAGGCATAGAGATTCAAACCAAAGGAATGGAGAACATATTAAATAAAATAATTCTAGAAAACATCCCAGAGATGAAAGATGGATCGGATTGTCAAATCCTGGAAGCCTACAGGACCCCAAACATTCAAAATCATAATAGACAAACTCCAAGACATATAATTATGAAGATAGCCAACATACAGAACAAGGAGAGAATATTAAACACTATAAGAGAAAGGAGGCAGATTACATTCAGGGGAAAACCAATTAGGTTAATGACTGATTTTTCATCACAGACTTTGAAAGCGAGAAGATCCTTGAACAATGTATTTCAAATGCTGAAAAATAATGGATTCCAACCAAGAATACTGTATCCAGCAAAATTAAGGTTCAGATTTGAAAACGAAATTAAAGTCTTTCACAATAAACAAAAGCTAAAAGAATTCGCAGCCAGAAAACCAGCACTGCAAAGCATTTTGAGCAAAATACTACAAGAAGAGGAATTGATAAATAGTGCCGAAAACTAACAGCAGGAGGTATCTCAGTAAAGGGGGAGGAAAATAACCAAAAAAGTAAAAACTAGCCAAACTAAAACATAATAAATAAATAAACATGATTGGAAGAACAAATCATATTTCAATTGTAACCTTAAATGTTAATGGATTATATTCACCAATCAAGAGAATGGGCTAGTAACCTGGATCAAAAAAAAAAAATAAATCCAACAATATGCTGCCTTAAGGAGACTCATATGATAGGAAAAGACATACACAGGGTGAAGGTAAAAGGTAAGGTAAAAGGTTGGGAAAAATCATACCACTCACATGGCCCTCAGAAGCAAGAAGGAGTGGCCATACTCATGTGGAATAAAATCAACTTCAAACCTAAGTTAATCAAAAGGGATAAAGAAGGACACTATATTCTGTTAAAAGAAACCATCCACCAACAAGACATAACAATTATGAATTTGTATGCACCAAGCAATGGAGCTGCAATGTTCATAAAACAAACTCTCCTCAAGTTCAATAGCCAAATAGACTACAACACAATAATTATGGGTGACTTTAAGACACCACTCTCGGCATTAGACAGATTCTCTAGACAAGAACTGAATAAAGAAACTATCAAACTCAACAGCACAATTTGTAACCTAGACTTGAACGACATATATAGAATATATCAGCCATCATCAAGTGGATACACGTTCTTCTCAGTTTCACATGGATCCTACTCAAAGATAGACCATATATTATGCCATAGGGCAATTCTTAGTAAATATAAAAGCATGGAGATTATACCATGCACTATATCTGATAATAATGGAATGAAACTGGAAATCAATGATGAAAGAAGGAAGGAAAAATCCTACATCACATGGAAAATGAACAACATGCTACTGAATGATCACTGGGTTACAGAAGACATAATGGAGGAGATAAAAAAAATTCTTAGAGACAAATGACAATACAGACACAACATACCAGAATCGATGGGACACAATGAAAGCAGTTTAAGAGGGAAGTTCATTTCTTGGAGTTCTTTCCTCAAAAAAAGAAAAAAATCAACAAATAAATGAACTCACACTACACCTCAAAAACCTAGAAAAGGAAGAGCAAAACAACAGCAAATGTAGTAGAAGACAAGAAATAATTAAATTTAGAGCAGAAATCAACAAAATTGAAACAAAAAAAAAATTTAAAAATTTGATAAAACTAAAAGTTGGTTCTTTGAAAAAATAAATAAGATTGACAGGCCCACAGCCATGCTAATGAAGAGAAGAAGAGAGAGAACTCAAATTACTAACATACGGGATGAAACAGGCAATATCACAACAGACACTACAGAAATACAGAAGATAATTAGAAAGTATTTTGAAACACTATATTCCAATAAAATAGAAGATAGTGAAGATATCGATGAATTTTTTAAGTCATAAGATCTGCCCAGATTGAGTCAGGAAGACACACGCAATTTAAACAGACCAATAACAAAGGAAGAAATGAAAGAAGCCATCAAAAACTACCAACCAAAAGAAGCCATGGATCGGATGGGTATACAGCGGAGTTCTACAAAACCTTTAAAGAAGAATTAATACCAATATTTTTCAAGCTATTTCAAGAAAAACAAAAAGAAGGAGCTTTTCCAAATTTATTCTATGAGGATAAATCACCCTGATCCCGAAACCAGACAAAGACACTTCAAAGAAAGAAAACTACAGACCAATATCTCTAATGAACTTCGATGCAAAACTTGTCAATAAAATCCTGGCGAATCGAATACAAAAGCATATCAAAAAAATTGTGCACCATGATCAAGTAAGATTCATCCGTGGGATGCAAGGCTTGTTCAATATACGGAAATCAATAAATGCCATTCACCACATCAATAGACATAAAGACAAGAACCATATGATCATCTCAATAGATGCAGAAAAAACATTTGACAAAGTTCAGCATCACTTTATGTTCAAAACACTAGAAAAACTAGGGATAACAGGAACTTACCTCAACATTGTAAAAGCTATATATGCTAAACCTCAGGCTAGCATCATCCTAAATGTGGAAAAACTGAAGGCATTCCCTCTAAAATCTGGAACAAAACAGGGATGCCCTCTATCACCACTTCTATTCAATTTAGTTCTTGAAATACTAGCCAGAACAATTAGACAGACAAAAAAAATTAAAGGCATAAAAATAGGAAAAGAAGTATTTAAATTATCGCTATTTGCAGATGTCATGAAAATATATTTAACAGACCCCAAAGGGTCTACAATGAAACGGCTAGAGTTAATAAATGAATTCAGCAAAGTGGCAGAATATAAAATTAACACGCATAAATGAAAGGCATTCCTGTATGTCAGCAACACAACTTCTGAAATGGAAATGAGGAAAACCACTCCATTCACAATATCCTCAAATAAAATAAGATACTTGGGAATCAACCTAACAAAAGACGTGAAAGTTTTATATACTGAAAACTACAGAACCCTAAAGAGAGAGAGAGAAGAAGATCTTAGAAGATGGAAAAACAAAAGACCCAGAATAGCAAAAGCAACTCTAAACAGAAAATATGAATCTGGAGGTATAGTGATACCAGAGTTCAAACTGTACTAAAAGCAATAGTAACAAAAACAGCGTGGTACTGGTAACAAAATAGGCAGGTGGAACAATGGTACAGAATAGAGGACACAGAAACCAATCCTCAAAATTACAACTTTCTTATATTTGAAAAAGGGGCTAAAAGCATGCAATGGAAGTAGGATAGCATCTTCAAACAATGGGGTAGGGAAAATTGGGGAAAGGTGGGGCAAGGGAGAGAAGTGAACAACAGCAGATGAGGTAGAGAAAGAAGATGGAAGGGGATGGGAGGGGGTATAGTAGGGGATAGTAGGGGATAGGAAATGTAGCAGAATACAACAGTCACTAATATGACATCATGTAAAAATGTGAATGTGTAACCGATGTGATTCTGCAACTCGTATTTGGGGAAAATTGGGAGTTCATAACCCAATTGAGTCAAATGTATGAAAGATGATATAGGATGAGCTTTGTAATGTTTTGAACAACCAATAAAAAATAAATAAATAAAGGTTTAAAGTTGAGTGGGAAGAAATCAGCTAAAAAAGAGTTGAGATGCATTCATTTTGCTAAGCAGAAACTTTGTTTTGTGTACTTGTAAGTATCACAAATTTATTTTACCAGAAAACTGGCTTTTAAAAATGCACATAATTGAGATTAAAGGATAATCCACTTACCTTCAAGAAAAACTCATAGCATTTCCTATATTTTTCATATTTTATTTTTTTGTGAATATTTTGTCATGGACCAGGTCTAGACTTAGGCTATTCTTCCAGAATACTACCTCATCTGACAAGTTGGTACAATGTGTTGGATTGTTCTTTTCATCTTTTATTTAATAGTTTCTAGATGATAATGTGTATTTTTCCATATGTTTGTTTGGACATACATACCCAACTATATCTTTGCATTTTCTGTTTTACTGGGGAAGAGACTCATCAAAAGCTCTTTATTATATGTATCAACAATCAAACATTTAGAGCATGCAATTATACATAATTTTGCATGAAAATATTTTTGTACCATTTTTATAAAGATTTAGAATTATTAATACTGTCCCTACTGTAATTAGTAACTCCTTACAAAAAGAATTAATCAATTGACTTTATATCAATTATGAATATGAAAATTACTAAAATAAGTATTTGGCAATTAATATGCAATTGATAGAAAGTGAAATCACAAGAAAGCCATTTAAAATGTCAGTGCATATGGTCCTTAAATAATAGGTTGTTCAAAAAAAAATTCTCTAATTCAAAAGAGTTAATATGCCATATTACAGCTAAATGTGATATAAAAACCTTAAATTATCAGTATTGATAAATAAGAATGATACCTGTTTACTTAAATATGTTTATTTGATTTTCACTGTAAGATGTTAATTCTGGAAGACTTGAGAATTAAGAAAGACTTGGTCTATATTATTTCTAACAGGCTAATCAAAGTACTTTTAAATATATATGTATATATATATATATATATATATATATATATATATATATATATATATATGTAACACATATGCATGAATATAGATACATATGCATAATAAATGTATTGTAATATATTTATCAGGTGGTTATAATTTTTAAATTTTCTCAAGAAAAGAATGACTATAAAAAACAGTTTTAAATGTAAATTTCATAGCATAGTACTGTTTGTAATGCTATGAGAGAAAAATACTTATGGAGGGAAAATGAAAAAGGAAGAGAGAGAAGGGGGAAAATGAGGAAGAAAGTGAGTAAAGAAGAGGGAGAGGAGTGTTTGATGAAAAGATAAAAGTGGAGGGGCTGGGTTTGTGACTCAGTGTTAACATGCTTGTCTAGCATGTGTGAGGCAGTGGGTTATATTCTCAGCACCACATACGAATAAATAAAATGAAGGTCTATCAACAACTGAAAAAATAAAAAAAGGAGAAATATTACCAAAATTCCAAGATTTTATGAATGTTAAATACAAAAAATTATGTTGCATAGCCTTATGTAAATTCTAGACTCCCCAAAATAATCATTAAATGCTAGATTATTAGTGTTATAACTAAAAATCCATTGCTCTTTCTTCTACATTCTGTGGCATGCTAGTGCTAAAATAAATTGTATTATAACACCAAAATAAAATTCTAATATTTATACAGTAACTGACCCAGTTTAACATCAATGCAAGAAGATTCCTATGTGATATAATGTGTATTTTGACGTTCATTTTTATTCAACACTGGTACATTACTATTTCTCCAGTTAATGCACATCATAGGATGTATATTTCATCCACAATTTAGCAAATATATACACATTTGTTTTGCTTTCAATCACTTTTGCTTCAGAACACATGTATTCCTCCATGTTTCTTGACTTCTCTTTTTGTGACACTTCTTTCCAAACACATTATTTTCGATTTCCATTATCACTTTTGAAGCAAAACTGACACACCCGTCATGATAAAACATAACACTAATATTACCATTAGATGTAAAAATGGTTTAAATGAATGATTGTACATCAATATAAGATTTCTTGTATACTTTCAGATATCAATTCAATCCATTATTCAAAGTGAAACCAGTTATATCATTTATTCACAGTATGGTCTATTCATGCATTGTCTATATATTGATAGACACATGGTACACCTCTGTGTACTCCCAACAATAATTTCTATATCTTCAAAATATTGCTCCCAGAAATGGTGGAAAAAATATGCATGTCAACTGATCTACATATACATTTTATCACAGTAATATTCTGGACACAAAATGCAAAGGTCACACTTATGACTGTCCCAAAGCCTAAATGGAAAGTGAACATGGATTACTAAAAACATCCATGTCCAGGTTGCCTAATGCTCTCAAATGTCAATCCTATTGGTGATTACATATGTGTTTCTTCCTAAGACTACATTTTCAATCTCACCCTGTTGAAACTGTCTAAACCTCTCACTCATTTTATAATTTGCCTGATTTCCTACTCTCTATTCACATCTGCTTTCCTACTTTTTTCCCCAGTTCATCATTGTGACTGACTCTTCACATGTGCTGACATTTATATTCAATCTCTACCAGAAACCCTATTGCTAAAGAACTTTTGGTCCATATTCTATACTCAATCTTCTTCGTAATCCTACCGACTATATTCCTAATCCTAGCAAAAATCCCTTTTTTAACTGGATGCTCTCTTCTACATTCAATCATCGAAGGTACAAGGATCTATGCCATTGCATATCAATTTATCTGAGACATATGTGCAGAACATAATTCAAAGCTAAGTATCCCACTCAAAGGCCAAATTCCCTTCTAGGATTCAAATCTTACCTAGATTTATATTTCAATACTTATATTTCACCAATATTTTCATGTAAATATCGCAGGTTTCCAATACCATTGTTCATCAAGCAGAATGATTCCTAACCCATATTGAACATGTTATTAATCCTAACCATACACTGTTCCTCAATCTAACTTTACAGAAGAGCAGAGACAGAGTTGGTATTACAATACAGGAATGTATGGATCTTCCACCTGCTGAGAACCTCAAAGGTCCATGTAGAAATAATCCCTGGAGAATGTGTAGGATGCTATGAACGACCTGAGAGGGCAAAAGTCATCTTCCATGGCAAAAAAACATGGTCAGGATAAAGGGTTGTGTCTTAATCAGAATCTCTCTTCTTAATGTAGAGAAGATGGACCAAACCAAGCCTCTGTGGAGAGCTGTTCCCCAGTACCTATGGTTGATATACCATTCTAACTTATGAAAATGTCAGAGGAAGTAGGTGCAGCCTCCATCTCATGGGACCCTTGGAAGCATCTGTTACGACAAAGTGGTTGCCAAGGCTGTGACCTCATTCAGTTCCTGAAGGAAGTGACCTACCTCACTTTCTTGGTGATGGAATCTCTGAACTTGGGATCCAGGAAACCAGGCACACAGAGCCAGTCCCAGTACCAGTCCCAGTGGTCTCACTTGTTTGGATTTACCAAGGACAGAGTCAGTCTTTCTTGGTACCTACTGATGTGAGGATGGCCAAATGCCAGAAAAGCTCTGAAGAGGGGCCCTTCCTGAGAAAGCAGAAAGTGGCTCACCAATGGATCCTCACAACTTCACAGAGTTGGCCAAAGAAAACAGATCTGAGACAAGACAGGCCATTTTGGGGTAACATAGTATGGCCCACCATTCAGAGGACACACTGTATAGTCACAGACCTACTTGGGGAAAGGAGGTGCCTTTGTGGGTGTGGGTGTGAGTTTTTGGTTCTGTCTCATTTTCTGAGAATAGGTGGAAAAGGCGGGTTTTTTTTGGTTTGGTGTGGACTCTTTATAGTAGGTCGTTTGACAAGGTGAGTGTTTCTTTATCTATGTATTCCACTGTGTCCATGGTTGAAGACATTAGAAAAGAGAATGCATCAAGGATGTGTCCTGTCTATTAGGAAGCTTCCCAGCATTCATCCTGCCCGATTTATTAATGGACTGTGGCTTGTCTTATAGATGTGCAACACCTACTAAATTCCTAAGTTCAGGTTTTCTTCCTAAATTCTGGCCACTCTCCAAAATAGTCTTATGGATTTGTGTCCAAGATATGTACCCCTCCAAGCTCTGTGACATGGCCATGTACTGGATAGCTGAAGGAAATGGGAGCATCTCAGAAAACACAGATATCAGTGTGACCAGTAATGTCTCAGTGGAAAAACCCTTCTTTTGGCCTTTTGCTTACCTATTGATCTGTTGACCTGAATGTCAGGAGGTCTTTGCCTCAGTCCACCCATTTGGGAAGACTGATGAAAACTGTTTTCAAATGGAAATGCATGCGCATCACCTGTCGCTCTTTGTTTAATTGCTTAGGATAAGGATGTGTCTGATTCAGCCTCTTGGCCCTGTGTGATGCTGTGGCTTAGATTCTCAGCACCTCATGGATCTAAAGAAAGATTCCATGTGTGTATCCAAAACAAAAATGGTAAAAAACCACGCTGACTTTAGGAAAATAAGTGGCAAGGGAGCTCTTTTGAACACTGTCTTGGGCTGCGCCCCTCATGGAAAACTCCAGCAAGAGGTTATGATTAGTGTCTATATGGAAGAGGATGAGGGCCTTGTGGGAGTGTTTTGGTTTTAATTGTGTTTATTTGTGTGGTGGTTGGAAGTGATGACTGGGTCCACCTGGGCTTGAACTCTGGTGTGATACCCTTAGAGACTGAGGTCTAGAACTGACGTCAGAGAAGTATTGCCATGAATTGTGTTGGGGTTTTAGGAGGCCATGCATGAGAGTCGCTCTTGGAAACTGAGATCTTGGACCAGGGTAGCTTTCCACAGAACACTGGGAATCTCAGCCAGGATATCACATGATTTCATTCTGAAAGACTTGGCAGCAATAGTTGAGAGTCAAAACTCACATGGACCTCATATTGTAGACCTCAATGGGCCTGGCTTCATGTGACTTTTTGGTCACTCTTTGGGAAGACTTTCCTCTGAGAGTTCTCCAGAACTTTCATTGAAATAAACTTCCTCAACATTTAATGGTTCCTGAATAAATTTAAACCCACAGTGCCTCCAACTTCATCCTTTAAAAATGGCTAGATAAGTACCATGACATTTTTTAAATTCCCATGACCAGATGGCACTGGAGTAACTTTGGATCTTATGCTGTTGATCATGAGTGTACAAGACAGTGCCTTGATTGACTTGGTTTCATGAGAATGGTGTAGAACAGAGATGCCAGTAATTTGGAGACTGCTGAGTTGGGGCCTAGAGCAGTGATGTGCAGGTGTGTGATAAAACATCTGTGTTGGGGCCATGTGGATCTGCCATTGGCTTCCAAATGGCTTGTGACTGACATGCTGCAGCCAGCAGACCCTTATATGTAAAGGCATCTTGTTATATGGAGATTTTTCAGGGCAATGTTCAGAATCAAGTTGCTATGGTCAAGGGGGCAAGCATGTGCGATAGAAGCCTGGTTGGTGCATTTATATGCAGACCCTGACACACCACATGTGACAGAAATCCCTCCAGCACTGTGCCCCAGTTGAAATCCTTGTATTTCAAGAAGCAAATACCAAACTCCAAGTGCAGCAGCAAGAAACACCACGAAAACTGGAGGATTACCAACTGGGTTCACAGTCCAAACAGGGAGACACTTAGCCCCAAGTTGCCACAGTTTACCTACAAAGAGAGAATTCAGAACTGCTGCCACATGTTCATTAGGAAAATAAGAAACAACATCCTCCAGGTCACATAGATGAAGACCCAGCTTTGATGGTCTCACTACAAAGAAAGCTAAAGCTTCTGACAACAACGTATATTTCAAGTGCCCAACCTCAGAGGCAGTTTCTCAAGAAGTCTTTAGGCAAGCAGAGCTCCATGTTTCTGGAGTGTTTACCCTTTCCCTTACTTTTGGAAACTCCTCTACCACCTTCAAGGTTGTGAACTCCTGAGCATTTTCCATTCCAGATATGTATTAACAGATTTTCTAATTCTTCTCCTCTAATTGTGTCTTACTTGGGGCGAAGGTAATGTCAAGGCATTTTTCTGGATGAGAGTGGAAAGATTTTTGTTTAGCATATGTTTGCATACACATTGGATTCATTTTCCTATTTTCCATTTGAAATACTGAATCCCTGACACTAACCCATACTGTACTAGAATCTGACTACTAATCCTAATATGATGGAGAAAAAGAATCCTAACAGAAAAGAAATAGAAGCTGTTCAGAGAAGGCATGGTATATATTTGGACTTGCCTTTTGCAAGTAGGTGTTATAATTCTAGTCAATTTTTAATTGAAATAGTCCTCCATGTGTTTTTAAAGTTAACAAATATGTGAATTCCTGTCTCCCTTTCACTGTAGACTATTCAGCACATCTATTTTATATGCACATAAAGAATCCTACCTTTTATCACGTGTATATTTTTGTGCGGTAGCTGATTTGGCAGATACAAATTTTGAGAAGAGATCACTCCTCCTAGATGCTGTTGGAACTGAAAATTGAACCTATGGGTGAGCTTCCTAGGAGAACAACATTATACATAAATCCCTGTTAAGTAAATTGAATATTTTTAGATCTGTGAATGATGTATATTTCATGGTGAATTTGGATTGGCATATATGTTGCTACATTTTAAAATTTGTGTGTGTGTGTGTGTGTGTATACACACATACACACTCTCCAGATTTTTCAAAATATGAAATATATGTGTCTTATTTACACTCCCTAAATTCATTCATGTTCAAGTATGTGGATTTATAATCAACTTTTCACAAGATTATTTTCAGAAATATTCATCCACCTGAAATTCATATTTGTTTTCTATTACTGAAAACTAACTTCAGTGAATGGTGCATACGTATCCTGTTGATAGTCACAGCCGAAGGGGCCACAGCAAACTTCCAGGTGCCAGCAAACTTTCAGCTGCAGGCTGATGATTGGCTCACAGCGGCCTTAGCAACTTCTAGCTCATTGTCTCCTCTGTGGTGATGCTCATTGGAAATGCTCATTGAGATGTTTCCCCGCCTTTCAGACTTCCAGCTTATGATTGGCTCACAGCAGCCCCAGCAACATCTAGCTGATTGGCTCCTCTGCGGTGATGCTTATTGGGCTGTTTCCCTGCCCATTCAGACCATGGAGCTGCTCATTGGGGGACTTTTTTGGCTCTGCCCACGTGACCCAGCCAATCTGCCTCAAGAGCAGGAGGATTGTGAGAAGTGGATAGAGGCTTTTGTGGGAGGGAGAGGCTTTTGGGAAGCTGGTGTTGGGAGTTGGGGTTCTGAGCATTTTTCCTGAGAGGCTGTTTTGCTTGGCGTGTGTGGTTCTAAAAATAAAGTTAGTTTCTTTTGACAAGTGGATTCTGATTGTGCCCAGCCAGACAGCGGCATTTGGTGGCTCATATGGGGAGCGACTGAGGGTAACTGATAAGGTAAACTGCTCGCTCTTGAGGGCAGGGCGAGAGGATGGGTAGCCATTTTATGATTCCTATTTTGTTTTAAGTTGCCTGTCCCTGGAGATGAGTGAGATGGAAGAAAAACTGCTCACATCTGAGGAAAAACTATTTGTGTCTGAGGAACAGATAGGGAGAAAGGCTATAATAATTTTTTGTTGTTCCATTTTTATTTCGTTCTATCTCTTTTTTTGTTTGGTGTTATCTTGTTGGTTTGTATTATAGTAGAAATATGGGATCAAAAATTAGTAAAAAACAAACCAAAAAAGTGTTAAGTAAATTGTTAGAGGAAGGAGGCATCCCAGTAAAATCAAGAGCAGTCATGGCAATTGTTGATACAATACAAAAATGTAGACCATGGCTTTTTAAGGAGGAGTTGTTAAATATATCACAATGGAACCATCATGGTGCAGATTTAAAAAGAATAGAAAAGAAAAGCCCAGGGATTCTGCCAGTTGGCACATTGCCATTGTGGACATTCATATCTTGTTTGCTTAGTTCAAAGCCTTCAGTTCAGTCAATGGTAGAGGAAGAAGAAGACATATTGATTCAAGTAAAACAGAAGGTGTCTCAAGTTAGTCAGACAGAAGAAAAAATTCAAGTAAAAGAGAAGGTCTCTCGAGCTAGTCAGATAGAGGAAACTATTCAAGTAAAAGAGAACGTCTCTCGAACTAGTCAGACAGAGGAAAAAATTCAAGTAAAAGAGAAGGCCTCTAAAGCTAGTTAGACAGAGAAAGAAAGTGTAAAACAGTAAAAAACATCAGGGGAAATTTACAACAGGAGACTGCCACTAACACCTTTCTATCACCAGATGACATAAGTGTCCAACTAACAAGGCCACTTTCTTATGCTGGGAGGCCCCCAACTCCCGCAGTTGATAGTTAGGATCCTGAGACAAGATCTCAAATATTAACATGCCCTGTATTTGAGGGAGGAGGGCAGCGTGTTTACCATGCTTTAAATTTCAAAACAGTGAAGCAGCTAAAAGAGGCTGTAACAACCTATCGTCCTCAAGCACCCTTCAATGTAATCATGGTCGAATCCATTAACAACTTGAACATGAAGCCAGTGGATTGGGCTAATATGTGTAATGTTGTGCTAAATGGAGGACAATGCATGTTATGGAAGGTTGCCAATGAGGAATGTTGAAAGGAGACAGCTAGGCGAAATGCAGGAGCTGGTTATCCTCAGAGAAATCTAGATATGTTGTTAGGAAAGGGACCTTATGAAGATCAGCCGCAGCAAATTGCATATGATCATGGTGTATGTGCAGAAATTGGTGTAGATGCAATTAAGGCATGGAAGACTTTACAAGAACATGGAGGTTTACAAGGTCAATTATCTAAGGTAATACAAGGAGCTAATGAACCTTATGCTGAATTTGTAGATAGGCTTATTCAAAGAGCTACCAGAGTTTTTGGGAATACAGAACAAGCAATGCCATTACTAAAACAACTGGCTTATGAGCAAGCGAATCGTTGTTGCAGAGATATCATTAGACCATGGAAAAATGAAGATTTAAACACATTGATTTAATTATGTAGAGACATTAATGAACAAGAGCAAGTCATGGCAGCTGCAGTAAAACAGGCTTTAGTTGCCAGATACATTAATGAACAAGGGCAAATTGTGGCAGCTACAGTAAAACAGGCTTTAGATGCCAGACCAAGAACATGCTACCAATGTGAAGAAACAGGACATTTTAAAAGGAATTGGCCCATAGAAGGAGGGTTTAACAATATTAGGTATCAAAGGAGTAGAATACCAGGTATTTGGCCACAATGCCATAGAGGGAGACATTGGGCTAATGAGTGCTGTTCTCAAACCACCATAGAGGGTACTCAATTATCAAAAAATGAACAAGGACCAGGTGTTTATCCACGATATCATGGAGAAAGGCATTGGGCTCAATTGCCAAATAAATGGACAGGGGGTTCCAATGCTCCGGGGCCCCAAACCACAAATATACAGAGCACTGGAGGAACCCAGCAACCCCAACAGGGTAGTGCCCAGGACACATTGTCCATCAGATCCCTCATCAGACAAACCAGAGGGAGCACAGTGTTGGACATCTGTGCCTCTGCCAGATCAGTACTAACTCCAGAGATGGGAGTTCAAATCATTCCCACAGGGGTAAAAGGACCTCTTCCCAAAGGAACCATGGGCTTATTATTGGGATGCAGCTCTTCTACTCTAAAAGAACTTATGATAAGTCCTGGGGTGATTGATCCCGATTATGAAGGTGAAATAAAAATTATAGCCAGTTCTCCAAAGGACATATCAGTAATTTCACAAGGAGATAGAATAGCACAGTTACTAATAATACCCAGCCTATATGATAAATTTTCCAGTCGTACTGTAGAAAGATGTTCCAAGGGATTAGGCTCCACAGGTGTAGATTTGGCTATGCTTTCTTTAAATTTAGATTCTCGCCCCATGCTAAAACTAAATATTCAAGGGCATGAATTGAATGGGCTACTGGATACAGGTGCAGACATTAGCATCATCTCTCGTCAAGAATGGCAAAAACATTGGCCATTACAACAAGCCACTCAAACGCTTCGAGGCCTATAAGTGGCGACTAATCCCCATAGAAGTAAAATGGTATTAGATAGGAATGATCCTAAAGGATGTGAAGGAACTATACAGCCATATGAATTGGATCATCCTCCCATAAATTTATGGGGACGAGATGTCCTAGATCAATTAGGTTTGACATTAACAAATAACATCAACCAAAATGCAGCCACTATTATGACTAGACAAGGTTTTAGGAAAGAAAAAAGATTAGAAAAACAAGAATAAGTCATAGCAGCACCAATACAAATAGATCAAGGAACAGAGAGACATGGGTTGGATTTTCAGAAAGGGCCACTGAGACAATAAAAATTACCTGAAAATCAGAAAGACAGTATGGGTTCCTCAGTGGCCCCTGACTGAAGAAAAGATACAAGCAGTCCATGACCTGGTAAAACAACAATTAGCAGAAGGACATATACAACCGACTGTATATCCCCAAAATACTCCCATTTATGTCATCAAAAAGAAATCTGGTAAATGGAGACTATTGCAAGATTTTAGAGCCATTAATAATGAGATGGTTATTATGGGACCTGCTCAATCAGGGATTCCTCAATTGTCTGCTTTGCCAATAACCTGGTATGTTTTAGTTATAGATATTAAATATTGTTTTTTTTTTCAATTATAATTCATCCTAAGGATAGTCCAGGTTTTGCTTTTACTATCCCTGCACTGAATCATGAAGGTCCTGATCAGAGATATGAATGAAAAGTACTCCCTAAAGGGATGGCTAACAGCCCAACTATGTGTCATATTTATGTTAACAAAGTAATCCAGCCACTTAGAAATCAAAATTCTGAACACAAATATTTCACTATATGGATGATGTATTATTAGCACACAAAGCTAAAAACACATTGCTAGAAAGTTATGCCACACTTACAAACTTATTAAAAATTATAATGTAGAGATAGCAATAGATAAAGTACAATTAAATTTTCCAATTAATTATTTGGGAGTTCTGTTATCCTCAACCATGGTCAGTCCACCAAAAATTCAAATACGAGTAGATCAACTCAAATCACATAACGACTTTCAAAAGTTATTAGGAGACATTAATTGGATAAGGCCTTATCTAGGTATACCAACAGGAGAGTTGGGACCTTTATTTGATATCCTAAAAGGTCTATCAGATAAAAATTCACCCTGCATGTTAACACCTGAAGCAAGAAAGGCAATAAAAATCAATGAAACATATATGGAAAATATGCATTTGGATAGAATTGATATAAGTTTGCCTTTATTATTTATTGTACTACCAACAAAAAATATTCCTACAGGAGTATTTTGGCAAGAAGGTCCATTATTGTGGATACATTTATCTTATTCTCCTTACACTATTCTTACTAGGTATCCTGAGGCTTTAGGATAATTAATACTCAAAGGAATTAAAGCAGCAAAGGGAGTGTTTGGAATTTCTTCCAATAAAATTTTTACTCCATATACTCTGAATCAAATTGATGAGTTAGCTAATGAGTTAAATACTTGGGCAATAATCATGGTCCAATCTAATGTTTCATTTGATAACCACTTACCATCTAACCCTTTATTTTCTTTTTGGTCATCGTATCCTGTAATTTTTCCAAAATTGAGAAGAAAAACACTTATCATGAATGCTTCAAATATATTCACTGATGTATCAAATAATGGTACAGCAGCAATAGTTATACCTGATAAAACTTATAAATTTTTAGTACCCAAACAATCAGCTCAAAAGGTAGAGCTTAATGCAGTATTACAAGCTTTTGAGATATTTAAATATTCTGTATTTAATTTATTTTCCGATAGTCAGTATATAGTTAATGCTATAGTATCCCTTAAAGTTGCTGGTAAGATTTCTCCTTTCTCTACTGTTTTCTCTTTATTTTCCAATATAAAAAGTCTAATCTGGGACAGAAAAGATCTATTCTTTATAAGACATATCAGGGCACATCCAAAAAGAAGATGATTTGACTCAAGGCCTTATCAGCTGATATCCAAAATTCCAGTTTGACTATCCTTACATCTGAGATAGAACCAGGATGCTTTTTTCATTATCTATTTTATTATTGCCCTTTCCCACATTCTATTTTGTTTTTTGAGCTCATACAGACCTAGTTTAATGTTTTGCTGATCAGGTCTATTTTTTGACAAAAGAGTTTTTGAACATTGCAATGGAGATTTCACGTGTAAAAAGTTATAAGGCCTTTACTATTAGGTTATGTGTTGTATGTATTATATTATGTGTGCACACTTGTGTTTTGTGTTATATGTTTGAATGTTCGTATGTCCATATATGATATATGATGAGCGCTCATAAAAAAAATGGATCCAAATATTTTTTTATTCACATTATTTAAATGGTTTAATTTAAATTGGGTAAAGAGCTGTTGAGGTTTGTTTTAAAATTTGAAAAAAAGGAGGTTAACAGATCTGTTTCCTTTCTTTCACCTTTCCTTTTCATTATATTTAATAATTATCTTCAAGACAATGTAAATAGTTAAGAAAATTGTTTTCTTTCAGTGCCTTCTGGAATGTTACATAATTTTTCTTTAGCCATTATTGCCAAAATTCCTATCTTCATCCCAGTGCTGGTGAAATCAAAGATAAAACCAATCTACAGCTTCTGCAATAGCCATCACTGAAATGCTTGCAGAACTTGCCTAGACACATTGAGAACTCTCCTGTATGCATTGTAAACTACCTGTTTGTGCAGCGACTTGTGGTAGTGTTCGGGTATATTTGCTGATGATGTCATCGGTGGTACAATTTTTCCAAAAGGAGCTGTCAATTGGCTTGGTGTATCTTCCTCTCTTCTGTGTGTCATTATCGTCCAGCTAATGTTTTGGGGGCCATTAGAGGTGAGGCAAAGAACCTCACCACCCCCCGGTGGTACAAAGACCTCTCCACAGGTGTTGCTGTAAACTGGACCGGTAGTCAGTGATGGGTAAGATCCAATTGCAATGGTACCAACTTAACGGGTAAGGACCATATGTACTATTGAACAACCTAAGGCAGGCACTGTCCCTAAGCCACATGTGTGTTGTTTAAACAGAGAGGGGGAGATGTTGAGAGCCACATCCGAAGGGGCCCCAGCAAAATTCCAGAAGCCAGCAAACTTCCAGCTGCTGGCTGATGATTGGCTCACAGCAACATCTAGCTGATTGGCTCCTCTGTGGTGATGCTCATTGGGCTGTTTCCCTGCCCTTTCAGACCAAGGAGTTGCTCATTAGGGGACTTATTTGGCTTTGCCCACATGACCTAGCCAATCGGCCTCAAGAGCAGGAGGATTGTGGGAGGTGGAGAGAGGCTTGTGTGGGAGGAAGAGGCTTTTGGGAAGCCAGTGGTGGCAGTTGGGGCTCTGAGGGTTTTTCCTGAGAGGCTGTTTTGTTTGGCGTGTGTGGTTTTAAAAATAAAGTTAGTTTCTTTTGACAAGTGGCTCCTGATTGTGCCCAGCAAGACTGCGGCATTATCCTAATATTTCTACAGTAACTGCCCCAGTTTAAGAGCAATGCAAGTAGACTCTTATGGGACATGATTTGTATTTTGATGTTCATTTTTATTCAACACTGGTACATTACTATTTCTTCAGTTTATGCACATCAGAGGGTATATATTTCTTGCACAAGTTGGCAAATTTATAGGCATTTGTTTCACTTTCAATCACTTCCTGCTTCAGAACACATGCATTACTCCAGGTTTCTTAACTGGTCTATTCGTGAGACTTCTTTCCAAACATATTATTTCCGATTTTCTTTATAATTGTTTAAGCAAAACTCACACACCCTTCATGATAAACCATAACTATCATTTCACAATTAGATGTATAACTGTTTGGAATGAATGATTGTATATCAATATAAGATTTCTTATATATTTTCTGATATCAATTCAATCCATGATTTAAAGTGGAACCAGTTATATTATTTATTCACAGTATGGTCTATTCATGCATTATCTATATTCATAGACACAGGGTACACCTCTTTGTACCCCCAATACTAATTTATACGTTTTCAAAATATTGCTCCCAGTAATAGAGGAAGAAATACTCATGTCACCTGATCTAAATATGCATGTTATCACAGTAATATTCTGGACGCAAAATGCAAAATTCACACGTGTGATTGTACCAAAGCCTAAATGGACACTGAACATGGATTACTAAAAACATCCATGTCCAGCTTGCATAACGCTCTCAAATGTCAATCCTATCGGTGACTACATATTTGTTTCTTCCTAATATATTCAACCTCAAAACTGTTGAAAATGTCTAATACTATCACTCACCCTGTACTTTGCCTGTTTTCCTAATGTCTCTATTGATATCGGCTTTCCTACATATTTTCCCCAGTTCATCATTGTGACTGACCCTTCACATGTGCTGACATTGATATTCACTCTCTAACCAAAACCCAATTGCTAAAGAACTTTTGGTACAAATACTAAATTCACCCTTGTTCCAAAATCTACTGACTATCTTCCTGATCCTATTGATTATCTCTGTTTGAGTGGATGTTCTCCTCTACATTCAATCATCCAAGGTACAAGTCCTATGGCATTGTATATCGACTTATCTGAGACATGTGTGCAGAACGTAATTTAAAGCTATGTATCGCAATCAATTGCCCAATGCACTTCTGAGCTTCAAATCTCACCTAGATTTCTGTTTACATACTTATATTTCACCTCTGTATTTCTATAAATATTGCAGGTTCCCAATACCATTATTCATCCCACAGAATGATTCCTAAACCAAATCGATCCTGTTATTATCCCTAACCATACACTCTTGCCTCAATCTAACATTACAAAAGAGCAGGGACAGAGTTCATCTTACAATACAGGAATGTAGGGGATCTTACACCTGCTGAGAACCTCAAATTTCTATGCAGAAATGATTCCTGGAGAAGATGTAGGCAGCTATGAAGGACCTGAGAGAGCAAAAGCCATCTTCCATGGCAAACACCTTGTGATAACGAAGGGATGTGTATGAATCAGCCTCTCTTTTCTTAATGTAGAGAAGATGGACCAAACCAGACCTGCGTGGAGAGGTGTTCCCGGGAGGCCATTGTTGATATACCATTCAAACTTGTCAAAGTGTCACAGGAAGTAGGGGCAGCCTCCATCTCATGAGACCCATGAAAGCAACTGTTAGGACAAAGTGGTTGCCAAGGCAGTGATCTCATTCAGTTCCTGAAGGAGGTGACCTACCTAACTTCGTTGGTGATGTAAGTCTCTGAAATTGGGATCCAAGAAGCCAGGCACCCAGAGCCAGTCCCAGTCCCAGTCCCAGTGGTCGAACTTGTTTGGATTTACCAAGGACAGAGTCAGTCTTTCTTGGTACCTAATGATATGAGGATGGCCAAATGCCAGTAGAGCTCAGAAAAGGGGCCTTTCCCTAGATAGCAGGTATTGGCTCAATGCTGCCTGCTGACAACTTCGTAGAGTGGGCCAAGAAGAACAGATCTGAGACAGGCCAGGCCATTTTGGGGCAACATAGTATGGCCCACCAGTCAGAGGACACTCCAGATAGTCACAGACCTACTTGGGGGAAGGAGGTGCTTTTGTGGATGTGGATGTGAGTTTGTGGTTTTGTCTCATGTTCTGAAAATAGGTAGGAATGGTGGTTTGTATGGTTTGGAGTTGACTGTTTCTAGGAAGTCGTTTGGCAAGGCGAGTGTTTCTATGTCTGTGTATCCACTGTGTTCGTGGTTGTAGTCTTTAGAAAAGAGAATGCATCAATGGAGGTTTCCTGTCTAGTTGGAAGCTTCCCAGCATTCCTCCTGCCCACTTTATAAATGGACTGTGGCTTGCCTTATGGATGGGCAACACCTACTATCTTCCTAAGGTCCTCTACACATCTTGATTTCTGGCCTCTCTCCAGAATAGGCTCATGGTTTTGTGGCCAAGATATGTACCACCTCCAAAATCTGTTACATGGCCATGTAATGGATAGCTGAAGGGAATGGGAACATCTCAGAAAACTCAGATATCAGTGTAACCAGTAAAGTCTCAGTTTAAAAACCTTGCTTTGGCCCATTTGCTTACCTATGGTTATGTTGCCCTGAATGTCAGGAAGGTATTTGCCTCAGGCCACCCCTTTCTGAAGCCTGAAGAAAACATTTTTCAAATGGAAATGAATGGGCATCACCTGTGGATCTTTGCTTAATTGCTTTGGAAAGAGATGTGTCTGAATCAGCCTCTTGGCCCTGTGTGAGGTTGGGGCTTTGATTCTCAGAAGGTGATAGATCTTAAGAAAGATCCCATGTGTGCTTGGGTGTTCTATTGCCTCCAACTCACATAAAGGATTTATACCCGACAATCAGTAGGATTAAATTGGAGAATCAGAACAGTATTAACGGCAGGCCTATTTGATCACTCCTGGTTCACAGGAAGGGTGTCTAGGTCACCCTGACTTTAGGCAAATGAGGGGCAAGGGAGTTTATTTTGGAAACTGTCTTGGGCTTCGCCCCTCATGGAAAATTCCATTCAGAGGTTACGATGAGTGTCTATATGGAAGATGATGAGGGCCATGTGGCAGTGTTTTGGTTTTAATTGTGGTCATTTGTGTGCTGGTTGGAAGAGATGACTGGGTACACCTGGACCTGAACTCTGGTGTGATTCCCCTTAGAGACTGAGTTCTGGAACTGACTTCAGGGAAGTATTGCCATTAATTTTGGTGGGATTTTAGGAGGCCACACATGAGAGTCGCCCTTGGAAACTGAGATCTAGTCTCAGGGTGTCTTTCCACAGTGCACTGGGAATCTCCACCAGGATATAAGACGATTTTATTCTGAAAGACTTGGCAACCATAGTAAAGAGTCAAAACACATATTGAACTCACATTGAGTAGACATCAATGGGTCAGGCTTCATGTGACATTTTGGCCACTCATTGGGAAGCGTTGCCTTTTAGAGTTCTCCAGAGCTTTCATCCTCACCATTTAATGGTTCCTGAATGAATTGAAAAACCAGTGCATCCAACTTGATACTTGAAAAATGGCTAGATAAATACCATGAAATTTTTGAAATTCCCATGACCAGGTGGCACTGGAGAACCTTTGGATGTCCTGTTGCTGATCATGAGTGTACCAGACAGTGCCTTGAATCACTGGGTTTCATGAAAATGGTGTAGAACAGAGATGCCAGTAAGTTGGAATTTGCTGAGTAGTGGGCCTAGAACAGTGGTGAGCAGGTGTGTGATTAAACATCTGTGTTGGTGTCATGTGGATTGGCCATTGGCTTCCAAATGGCTTTTGACTGACATGGTGCAGCCAGCAGACCCTTGCATGTAAAGGCATCTTGTTATATGGAGAGGTTTCAGGGCAATGTTCAGAATCAAGTTGCTAGGGACAAGGGGGAAGTCTATGTTGGATATAAGACTGGTTGGTGCATTCTCCTGGCAGACCCTGACCCACCACACATGACAGAACTCCCTCCAGCACTGTGTCCCAGTTGAACTACTTGTATTTCGTGAAGCAAACACCAAACTCCCATTGCAGCAGCTAGAAAGACCATGAAAAATGGAGGATGACCACATGGCTTCAGAGTCCACACAGGAAGACACTTAGCCCCCATTGGCCACAGTTTACATACAAAGAGAGAATTCTGCACTACTGCCTCATGTTCATTAAAGAATAAGAAAACATGTGCTCCAGGTTACATAGATGCAGACCCAGCTTTGATGGTCTCACTGCAAAGGAAGCTAAAGCTCCTGACTACAACATATATATCCAGTGCCCAAACTCAGAGGCAGTTTCTCATAAGTCTTCCGGTCAGCAGAGCACCATGTTTGTGAAGTGTTTACCCTGTCCCTTACTTTTGGAAACTCTTCTACCACCCCCAAAGTTGTGAACTCCTGAGCATATTCCATTCCAGATAAGTATTTATAGATTTTCTAACTCTTCTCCTCTAATTGTGTCTAACTTGGGGCGAAGGTAATGTCAAGGCATTGTTCTTGATGAGAGTGGGATGATTATTTTAGCACATATTTGCATAAACATTGGATTGATTTTCCTAATTTTCATTCGAAATACTGAATCACTCCCACTAACCCATACCCTACTAGACTCTATATTCTGACTCCTAATCCTAATATAATGGAGAAAAATAACCCAAAATGAATAGACATACAAGCATTTCAGAGGAGGCATGGTGTATAATTGGACTTGCCTTTTGCATTATGTAGAATTGGAGTTATAAATCTAGTCAATTTTTTGTTGAAATAGTTCTCCATGTGTTTTTTTAACTTTTGTTGTTTGTTGTTCAAAACATTATATAGTTCTTGATATATCATATTTCACACTTTGATTCAAGTGAGTTATGAACTCCCATTTTTATCCAGTATATAGTTTGCAAAATCATATCAGTTACGCATCCATTGATTTACATATTGCCATACTAGTGTCTGTTGTGTTTTGCTGCCTTTCCTATCCTCTACTATCCCCCCTCCCCTCCCCTCCCCTCCCATCTTCTCTCTCTACCCCCTATACTGTAATTTATTTTCCCCCTTGTATTTTTCCCTTTCCCCTCACTTCCTCTTGTCCGTAATTTTGTATAACCCTGAGGGTTTTCTTCCATTTCCATGTAATTTCCCTTCTCTCTCCCTTTCCCTCCTACCTCTCATCCCAGTTTAATGTTAATCTTCTTCTCATGCTCTTTATCCCTACTCTGTTCTTAGTTACTCTCCTTATATCAAAGAAGACATTTGGGATTTGATTTTTAGGGATTGGCTTCCTTCACTTAGCATAATCTGCTCTAATGCCATTCATTTCCCTGCAAATTCTATGATTTTGCCATTTTTTAATGCTGAGTTAAACTCCATTGTGGCCTCTGGCGTGCGCCCAGGTTTCCATTCCTGTCTTCCTGTTTGTTAATTTCTGGCCTATTTATTGTTGTGACCAGGACCTTAGTCAATGCCTTAGTCTGTCTTTTGCATCTCTCATCTTCCCTTTGCTCCCTTTCTTTCTCTTTGTTTCTCTCATATAGTATACTTTCTCGGCTTCTCTGACTAAATCTCCCAAAGTCATATCTTGTGATCCCTCTAAGAGTTGTAACTTTCTTTTAATATCCAGGGCAGCTTGCCCAATGAAGGCCATCATGACAGATGCCTTTTGATCCTCTGCCTGAGGATCAATAGGGGCTCGAGCCTTTGACTGAGGGGGAAACCTGTCCTCAGGGAAGACTTAAAAAAGCGGAGCTTGCGATTGCCTCAGCAGACACCACCGAAAGACAGATCCAGGAGGAGAGTGGGGATGACACATGGTGAGTGACCCACCATGGGACAAGCAGTTTCGTCACATGATTTGTTTTTGTCAGGCCTCAAGGAGGCCCTCAAGACATAGGGGGCACATGTTAAGAAAAAGGACTTAAAATTATTCTTTTCATACATAGGAGAATTGTGTCCATGGTTTCCCCCTGAAGGGTTCATTGATGGTAGAAAATGGCTTAGAGTAGGAGACTGTTTAAACCATTTTTTTTGTTGTTGTTGAAGAAAAAGTCCTAGAACAAAGGTATATTAGACCTTTTGTAGACATTAATATTTTATTAGATTTTTAAACACCTAGAACAATTTGTAAGTTTAAATTTAAAGACATTTATATTTATCTGTTTATCCAATTTAAATCGAACCATTTAAATCACGTGAATTAAAGATCTTTGGATCCACTTTGAAATAGTAAGCTTGCCTTAATTTGATTTTAATTGGAGTCAGTGGTCTTTTCTTGCATCCTGGTGTAATATTTTGTAGTTTCCCATCGAGATGACCCTGCCCCAATAGATCACAAGACCAGACTACTGGAAATTCTGAAGCTGGCCTTCCCTCCAGGGCTCCGGCATGAAGAGGCAATTTCCAAGGCCTTGGTGTGAGATTTTGGTCCAGGGAGCACTGCAGTGAACCACCGCCCTAAAACTATTAGCAAGCACATGTTGGAGGAGGCCTCCATAGGTAACTGGCGCCTATATAACATCTGATATCCGGTTAAGGGAGATCTCTTCTGATGACAGAGTGGTGTCCTGGGGAGACACACATATACTCCTGTCTGGTACAGTAACGAGAATCATTCTGTCCTCTGTTATGTTCTGTAGGGAATTCCTCTGAAAGCATAGAGAGGTGCCAATGGGCACGCAGGAGCTCCTATCCCAGAGCTTTAGCAAGACGTTGCATAGTTCCTCTGTTTTTCTGTTTCTGCGCTGGTTTTCTGTTTTTTTGTGTGTTTTGTTCTGTGTTTCATATGTTTTTTTTTTTTTTGGTTTGTTTTAGTGTGTTTTGTTGTGTGATTTCTGTGGTAAAACTTAACTGAAAATGGGTAATAAAGCAAGTAAACTGACACCCATTTGGACTGTGTTTTAAAGAACTGTGATGAACTTTAATACCCTTTGTTAAGCAGGATGAGAGAAACCCCTAGCTGGCTGCCTGGAGCACACCCACTGCAGAGGGCAATGCCTGCTGGGGACCTAAGAACTGAGTATCTCCCAGGTTAACACGTGAAACTCCTTAAAACCCCTTGTCCCTTCAGATCGATAGAATCACAACCATTGGGCAGAGACCCCTGTTTTTCTCCTTTGTTAGCAAAGCAGTAAATCTCCCTTTTTCTTTTTCTCAAACCCTGTCCTCATTATTAAATTGGTATTAATTGGCTTCAAAATCAGGAACCAAACTTTAAGTTACAATTTTTGGTACCCCCCACACCCCGGAACTCTTTGAGAGCTGACTACTGAAATGTTAGGAGACGGAGCGTGCTTGGGGTGGAACCGAACAAGAGGAGCTAATCCTGTAAGTGAAAGGAGGGACTGAGGGACTTCCAGCAGCTGCCCAAGCCCTGTTGCTTCAGAGAATTACCTACTTCCTTCCCTGCACTGTAAGGATTTTGCCATCTCTGTTTTCTTAAAAAAGAGAAAAAGAAAAAGGGGACACTAAATACAGTAAAGTCACCATGGAGACTCTTGATTTTACATTTCAGGTTGTCCCTCTGTGAAAACATCTGGTTCCCTTGTGGGAAAATCTATGGTGCCACTGGTGTAGGAGATTTTTCTCTTATCTGCTCTGGTTTAAAGGCTTCTGTCTGTAAGCCATAGTCTGGAGCTCCTTTCAGTCTGTCTTGTGTCTTTGTTTCTGGCCCTTTAAGACATGTGCAATAATGTGTTGATATTATAAATCATTTCTTGGGAATGATCTTAGCTGAATGTGTATCTAAATGATGATGTTTTATTGTAACAATCTGGCATCTGAATGGGTTTTTGAAGCATTGCACAATCTTGCAGTTAAAAGTCGGGTTTAGGAAATTGTTTAGTTTATGATTTCAGATAATTCATGCCAGAGAACTTAAATACTTAGGATGGAAAACTAGAGAACTCTACTTCCAAGTTGGCAAGTAACTTCCCAATCATTCAGGCTTTTTTTTCACCAATTTTTAATTGGGTAGCCTGGGAAAATGTCACTGTGTCTACCAGTGCATTAATTTGGACAAGGATAGTAAATCATAGTATGGTATCTGTTGACAAAACAAGATATAAAGATGTAAAATTTTGTAAACTGTGTCTTAAACTTGTATCATAAAATTTTGTGAATTTTGTCTTAAAATTGTATTATAATTTTCAACATCTGAACCTGAAAATTATGGTTGAAATGCCTTAGGCCTGAGGTGTCTGCTCAGAATAGCAGCTTTTTCCTGCTCCTTCCAGACCTCAGCCAGGACTTATGTTGAATGGCAAATGAAAGAGGCCTGCAAGCTCAGTAGGAGAGTGATCTGAGGCCTAAAAAAAATTAAATTGTATGGTATTTACTAATTAATGGCCAGTCAATTTTTCTAGGACTCTTATTTTTTCCTTAGATTCTTTATTTTTTTTTTTGAGCTCATGATTTTGATCCTAAAGACCTAGGATGATGTTTTCCTGACCAGTTCTATCTTTGACTAACTGTGTAGTTTTTGAAACATTGCAATGGATATTTCACCTGGAAAAGCTACAAGGCCTTTACTATTATTATGTGTGCACAATTTTGGTATGTGTTGTATGTCTATATATTCATTTGTCCGTATATCATATATATGATACACAAATTAACATTTATAAAGAGCACTCATTAAAACAAAAACGCTCATAAAAACAAATTTTAAAAAGTGGATCCAAAGATCTTTAATTCAAGTGATTTAAATAGTTGAATTTAAATTGGATAAAGAGATAAAAATAAATGTCTTTAAATTTAAGCTTACAAGTTTTTCTAGGTGTTCAAAAATCTAATAAAATATTAATGTCTACAAATGTTCTAATATGCCTTGGTTCTAAGACTTTTCCTTCAACAAAAAAATGGTTTACACTGTTCAATATATTTGTCTAATATATTGATAAATAAGTAAAGTAAATTTGATATGGGATTACTCATTCATGAGTACTTTTGTTAGATATCTGATTGATTTACTAAGGTCTGTATAAGTTTGTACTAATGTCTGTATAAGATTGTAATAATCAGTCATGTGTTAAAGAGACAAAAATTTCTTAAAACATAAGTTTACCCATAACATTGTGTTTATTAAGTTTTATTTTTTCTAGAGCAAGCAACCATAAAAATTAAACAACTGATTAAATAAGAACTGTTATTTTAGAGCACTGTACTGCCATTTATTTAAAAGCTAAACTTGGTTAATGTAGAAACTTCAATGTAATTGTGATGCTATTAATGTGCTCATATCTTTCAGGTATACGAATCTGTAAGGTAGAAACTTTAAAAGAGCATTATTTCAAGCTGGTGTTATGAAGTTGTATGGTAAAAAAATATATTGGGCATTCATTTACTTCTTATCAATAAGATATGTAAAGTTGTATGTTACTTTTTACATTAAGGAACAATTTAAATGTATTTTTATGTTAATGAGAGTCTAATCTATATAAAGGTTAAAAACTTTCAGCCTTTCTTAAATTCATGTTTTAAATGTGATATCATATGGTGTTAACTAATGTTCATGTGACCTCAAATAATATATGTAATCTTTGTAAAATGATATTTAAAAAAACAAAGATCATCTTTAGAAGTAAAACACTTAAGTTTTATAAAGAGCCCTGCCTTACCTGAGATAAGGCTCTGTGTCCCATCTTACTATATGTGAGAATGACTACGAAAGCAGTAGGTCAGATATTATTTCATTTAAAGTTATGTTCAAAAGTTGTTTTTTTTTTCTGTCAAGATTTCTAGGATCTCAAACAGGGGATATAATGTATAACTCAGCTTAAAACTTCAGGGTAGCTATTACACGAACTAAGTATTTTTACTCTTGTTAAAAAATTTTATTTTGTAATTTCCTTATAAGTGATCTAAAGATTCCTTGTTAGTGTTTTACAGAAGTGTTGCTTTAAGAACACAACATGGGTTAATTTAAGATAATAAGTCATCACCTACAAGACAGACAGAATAATACAGATCCCAGTTAATAAAAAAGATAAATAATTATAAAGTTATAGACATTAAAGCCCAGTACTCTTAATATAAGGCTGTTAAAATTTATTTGCTGGATGATTAAGATTAGGATTTATATTAAAGTTACATGAAAAGGGACAAGAAAACCAATATTTGGCTCTTGCCCTCTGAGTCAGTCTGAATCCAGGGAACAAGGGACTTCTCAAAGACCTTTGCAACTCTGGGCCTCATATCTTCCCAATTAGGGAGATTAATGAGACCCCTGGAGAACAGAAAGCCAATCAGTGCATTTGCTAAGAAGAGGAGAGTCATCAGAGAAGGGAGACATCCCTGATGCTTCCAAGGGTAGCCACATGGTCAAGCAAGACCTGGACCCACCTAGCGCAAATGGCACTAGCAGAACTGAGAAGCTGCTCTCAAGTTTCCCCAGGAATGACTCCCATAAAAGCTCAGCTGACTGTTAACAATAGATAGAAACAAAAGTCAGTTTGACTGTTTCATGATAAACACTTAGGAAAGACAGTTAAAACCAAAATACAGCCATTCCTGGGCATTTTAAATAATAATATTAATAATAATAATAATAATTTTTTATACACATTATGTTAGCCTCCCAAAATAAGTAAGACTGGAGGCTACAAAGAAGGATTCCCAGAAAGGAATGCCTGATAACTATAAAAAGAGACTATCAAGAGGAGCTGCCAGAGGCAGAAATTTTTAGTTTAAGGCCTACAGATATTCCTATCCTACAGGTAGGGTTGGTGTTTGCTAGTACGATTATCCAGCCCTGAGTAACAGAATTAAAGGTTTCTCTATTACAAACAGAGGTCATACTAGTAAAATGATTTTGCAAGATCAGATGATATTAAATCATTAAACTGTATCTTATGGAGAGGGATAACTGTAACACTAAATGTTAAATATTAAGTTGACAGTCCTGATAACTGGGAATATTAAAGCCTGCTGAGGGAACTTCTATACAGTGACATGTTCCAGCTGCTGCAACATTTTTTCAGTACTCATGGTTCTTGTTTCTCACACAGAAGAACCCATCCCCAGATGAATTTACAACCTGTTCTTCCCCAACCAGACTTCAAAACCAACTGATTTCTAAAAGGCAACTCATGTTCCTCAACTGACTTCTAAAAAGCAACTCATGTCCCTTATACTGTGCCCACTCACGTCACTCTCTCTCAGCTCAGAAGAAGCCAAAATGAGTGACGCCTCTCGTCTTACAACTATGGAGCCAAAAATAAATAGAATATCAATATAAGTAATTAATTAAGTCAGGTAAAACCAGGAATCCAATTTTGGGTGAGTTCTAAAAATTTGGAGACTGTTACCTGAGGGATTAAAATTCCCTCATTGCTCTTTCCCTACCCTATCAAAAATTTGGAAGGGACACATTAAAAAAGGGGGAATGATTTGCATTTCTCTGACTGCTAGAGATGGTGAGCATTTTTTCATATACTTGTTGATTGATTGTATGTCCTCCTCTGAGAAATTTCTGTTCAGGTCCTTGGCCCATTTGTTGATTGGGTTATTCGTTATCTCATTGTCTAATTTTTTTAGTTCTTTGTATATTCTGAATATTAGCGCTCTGTCTGAAGTGTGAGGAGTAAAGATTTGTTCCCAGGACGTAGGCTCCCTATTTACCTCTCTTATTGTTTCTTTTGCTGAGAAAAAACTTTTTAGTTTGAGTAAGTCCCTTTTGTTGATTCTAGTTATTAACTGTTGTGCTATGGGTGTCCTATTGAGAAATTTGGAGCCCGACCCCACAGTATGTAGATCATAGCCAACTTTTTCTTCTATCAAATGCCATGTCTCTGATTTGATATCAAGTTCCTTGATCCACTTTGAGTTAACTTTTGTGCATGGCGAGAGTAAGGGATTCAGTTTCATTTTTTTGCAAATCTCACTCCAGTAAGATTGGCAGCCATTAGGAAGTCAAACAGCAACAAGTGCTGGCGAGGATGTGGGGAAAAGGGTACTCTTGTACATTGCTGGAGGGACTGAAAATTGGTGCGGCCAATTTGGAAAGCAGTATGGAGATTTCTTGGAAAGCTCGGAATGGAACCACCATTTGATCCAGCTTTTCCCCTACTCGGTCTATTCCCTAAAGACCTAAAAAGAGCACACAATAGGGACACTGCTACATCCATGTTCATAGCAGCACAATTCACAATAGCAAGACTGTGGAACCAACCTAGATGCCCTTCAATAGACGAATGGATAAAAAAAATGTGGCATTTATACACAATGGAGTATTACTCTGCATTAAGAAATGACAAAATCATAGAATTTGGAGGGAAATGGATGGCATTAGAGCAGATTATGCTAAGTGAAGCTAGCCAATCCCTTAAAAACAAATGCCAAATGTCTTCTTTGATATAAGGAGAGTAACTAAGAACAGAGTAGGGACGAAGAGCATGAGAAGAAGATTAACATTAAACAGGGATGAGAGGTGAAAGGGAAAGGGAGAGAGAAGGGAAATTGCATGTAAATGGAAGGAGACCCTCAGGGGTATACAAAATTACATAAAAGAGGAAGTGAGGGGAAAGGAGAAAAATTTAAGGGGGAGAAATGAACTACAGTAGAGGGGGTAGAGAGAGAAGAGGGGAGGGGAGGGGGGAGGGGGGATAGTAGAGGATAGGAAAGGCAGCAGAATACAACAGACACCATAATGGCAATATGTAAATCAATGGTTCTGCAACTGATGTGATTTTGCAATCTGTATATGGGGTAAAAATGGGAGCTCATATCCCACTTGAATCAAAGTGTGAAATATGATATATCAAGAACTATGTAATGTTTTGAACAACCTACAATAAAAATTAATTTAAAAAATATTAAAAAGCAAAAAAAAAAATTGGGGGGGGGGAATGATAAACCCAACCTGATCATTTATTAAAATTGGGAGCCATCTTGCCACAAAGTCATGAAAAGATAATTTTGCTTTCCTATAAATTACTGCAAATTCTGAATCTGTTTGGAATGCCTGTCCGTGCCTTGAACTCACCCATGCCTGGCTCTCTGACCAGATAGCAGCCCTCTCTGAAAATTTAGTGACACCTCATAAATATTGGCCTTCTCTGGCCAGACAACGACTCTCGTGAGTCTCTAATGGTCCTCATAAATTCTGATGATGGGGCCAGCAAAAAAAAAAAATTGTAAACTAGCAATAGCGTGATGCTTCTCCGAGTTCTGTTATCTGTAACCCCCCTTTTGTGTAACTTACTGGACTATAAAGCTGGGCTGTAGGAAAGGTGGGGTTGCTGTCTTGTTTCTGCCATTTTGAGAGGGATAGGCAGCTCAGCCAGTGGAAAAATAATAAGCTTGCTTTAATTTGATTTTAATTGGAGTCAGTGGTCTTTTCTCCTGTCCTGGTCAAACAGGTAAACACTCCACAAACATGGAGCTCTGCCGGCCTAAAACTTATTGAGAAACTCTCCCTGACCTTGGGCACTTGAAATATATGTTGTTGTCAGGAGCTTTAGCTTCTTTGTAGTGAGACCATCAGAGCTGGGTCTGCATCTATGTGACCTGGAGGACATGGTTTCTTATTTTCCAATGAACATGAGGCAGGAGTGCAGAATTCTCTCTTTGTAGGGAAACTGTTGTCACTGAAGGCTAAGTGTGGTATGTGAAGCCATTTGCGCATCTTCCACATTTCATGGTGTTTCTTGCTGCTGCACTTGGGGTTTAGTATTTGCTTCATGAAATACAAGGAGATCAACAGGGACTCAGTGCTGGAGGGATTTCTCACACGTGTGGTGGGTCAGGGTCTCCAGGAGAATCCACCAATGAGGCTTATATCCCACATAGCTTGCCCCCTCAACCATTGCAACCTGATTCTGAACACGGCCCTGAAACCTCTAAATATAACAAGATGCCTTTATATGAAGAGATCAGACATATAGGGATTACTGGCTGCACCATGTCTGCCACAAGACATTTGGAAGTCAATGGCAGATCCAAATGGCCCCACCAGAGATATTTTGTGACACAACTGCACACCACAGCTCTGGGTCACTACTCAGCAGGCGCCAACATACAGGATTCTTTCTTCTACACCATTTTCATGAAACCCAGTCAATCAAGGCACTCTCTGGTACACTCATGATCAGCAACTGGACATCCAAATGTTCTTCAGTGCCACTTGGTCATAAGAATTTCAAAAATTTCATGGTATTTATCTAGCCATTTTTCAAGGATGAAGTTGGATGCACTGTGAGTTTCAATTTTTTCAGGAACCATTAAATGGTGAGGAATTTCATTTCAATGAAAGCTCTGGAGGACTCTCACAGGCAAGGCTTCCCATGGAGTGGCCAAAAGGTCACATGAAGCCAGGCCCATTGAGGTCTACAATGCTAGGTCCATGTGTGTTTTGAATCTCAACTATGGTTGCCAAGTCTTTCAGAATAAAATCATGTGATATCGTAGCTGAGATTCCCAGTGTTCTGTGGAGAGCCACCTGGGCCTATATCTCAGTTTCCAATGGGGACTCTCATGCGTGGCCTCCTGAAATCCCAACACAATTCATGGCAATTCTTCTCTGAGGTCAGGTCCAGAACGCAGTCTCTAAGGGGAATCACACCAAAGTTCAAGCCATGGTGGACACAGTTATGTCTTCCAACTGCCACACAAATGACCACAATTAAAACCAAAACACTTTCACATAGCCCTCGTCTTCTTCCATGTAGACACTCATCAAATCCTCTGGCTGGACGTTTCCAAAAGGGGTGAAGTCCAAGACCCTGTCCAAAATATGCTCCCTCGCCCCTATGTTGCCTAAGGTCAGTGTGGCCTAAACACCTTTCATGTGAACCAGGAGTGATCAAATAGGCCTGACCTTATTACTGCTCCACTTCTCCAATTTGAGGCCTACTGACTGCCAGGTATAAATTCTTTATATGAATGGGAGTCATGAAAAAACCCAAGCATCTATGGTCTAGCCTTTGCAGGCCAGGATGGAGGTCAGGAACCTTACAGAAGATGGCGAGAGACTTCATACACAATGACTGCAATTTTGACCATTTTGTATTTGTAGCACACATGGAATCTTACCTTAGATCCATCAGGTGTTAAGAATCTAAGCAGCAGCCTCACACAGGTTCACGAGGCTGATTCAGACACATCCCTTTTGGAAGCAATTAAGCAAAGAGCCACAGGTGATGCCCATTCATTTCCATTTGAAAACTGTTTTCTTAAGGCTTCACAAAGGGGTGGCCTGAGGCAAAGACCTTCCTGACATTCAGGGCAATGAAGCAATAGGTAAGCAAATGGCCCAAAGCAAGGATTCTCCACTGAGACTTTACTGGTCACATTGATATCTGAGTTTTCTGAGATCCTCCCATTCCCTTCAGTTATCATGTACATGGCCATGTTACAGTGCTTGGAGGTGGTACATATCTTGGACACAAAACCATGAGCCAATTCTTGAGAGTGGCCAGAATTCAGGAAGAAAACAGAAACGTAGTAAGATAGTAGGTGTTGCCCATCCATAAGGCAAGTCACAGTCCATGCGTTAATTGGGCAGGATGAATGCTGGGAAGCTTTCTACAAGACAGGAAACATCCATTGATGCATTTTCTTTTCTAATGTCTACAACCACGGACACAGTGGGAGAAACAGACATAGAAACACTCGCCTTGTCAAACAATTTACTAGAAAAAGTCCATTCCAATCCAAACAAACCACCTTTCCTACCTATTCTCAGAACATGAGACAAAACCACACACTCACACCCACACCCACAAAGGCACCTCCTTCCCCCAAGTAGGTTTGTAACTATCCAGAGTGTCCTTTGACTGGTGGGTCATACTATGTTCCCCTGATATGGCCTATCCATTCTCAGATCTGGTCTCCTTGGCCAACTCTGTGACGTTGTCAGGAGCATGTGGAGAGCCACTACCTACTTTCTCAGGAAAGGTCCCTGGCATGTGGCCATCCTCACATCAGTAGGTACCAAGAAAGACTGATTCTGTCCTTAGTAACACCAAACAAGTGAGCCCACTGGGACTGGGACTTGGATTGGCTCTCAGTGCCTGGCTTCCTGGATCCCAAGTTTAAAGTGTTCCATCACCAAGGAAGTGAGGTAGGTTACTTCCTTCAGGAATTTAATGAGGTCACTGCCTTGGCAAACACATTGTCCTAACAGTTGCTTCCAATGGTTCCATGAGATGGAGGCTGCCCCTACTTCCTGTGACATTTTCACAAGTTAGAATGATATATAAATCAAAGGCACCAAGAAACAGCGCTCCACAAAGGCCTGGTTTGGTCCGTCTCCTGTACATTAAGAGAGAGGCTGATTCAGCCACATCCCTTCATCCTGACCAGGTTTTTTGGCAATGGAAGATGACTTTTGCTCTCTCAGGTCCTTCATAGCTGCCTACATCTTCTTCAGGGATCATTTCTGCATGGACCTTTGAGGTTCTCAGCAAGTGGAAGATCCCCTACATCCCTATATTTTAAGGCCAACTCTGTCCCTGCTCTTCTCTAAAGTTAGATTGAGAGATCACTGTGTGGTTACGGTTAATAACAGTTTCGATTTGGGTTAGGAATCATTCTGCAGGATGAATAATGGTATTGGGAATCTGTGATATTTATAAGAATATAGACGTGAGTTAAAATTATGGAAACAGAAATCTAGGTAAGATTTGCATCCCAGAAGGGCATTGAGACCTTCATTGGGATACTTAGCAATGTTATACTTTCTGCACAAATGTCTCAGATAAATCCATACACAATGGCATAGGACGTTGTACCTTGGATGATTGAATGTCGAAGAGAACCTCCAGTCAAAAAGGGATAGTCGGTGGAATTAGGAAGATAGTCAGTAGGTTTAGAAAGAAGGGTGAGAATAAGATTTGGAAAAAAGTTCTTTACCAATAGGGTTTCGGTTAGAGAGTGAATATTAATGTCAGCCCATGTTAAGTGTCAGTCACAATAATGAATTTGGGAAAATATGTAGGAAAGGAGGTATCAATAGAGACCTTAGGAAATCAGGCAAATTATTAAGTGAGTCATAGGATTAGGCATTTTCAACAGGGTTGAGGTTGAATATATAACCTTAGGAAGAAAGAAATATGTAGTCACCAATAGAATTGACATTTGAGAGCATTAGGCAACCTGGACATGAATGTTTTTAGTAATTCATGCTCACTTTCCATTTAGGCTTTGTTGAAAATAAATAAAATAGGTACTTGTCTCTTCCTGTTTTTCTGTATGCTTAAGAAAACACTCTTGAAATCTTGAAAACTTTTTGCTAATCTTGTTCCCAGAATGTGCTGTCCCCAACTGCCAAACTGCAGAATGTACACCCTCACCCGTTTACATGCAAACCGCCCACTTGCCCTGACCCATCAATAAACTTCCCTCCCTGCCCTCTTCAAGAAAAGTATATAAGCTCTGCTTAAGCTGTTCTCAGTGCTCTCTGCTCTATTCAAGTGAGGTCTGAGCCCCAGAATTTTGGGTGCTTTGCTGTTGCATGAGACAGTGTCTTGGTGGTCTCTTCCTCCAATGGTCGCCTGACCATTACATCTGAGGGCCCCAGCGAGTTCCAGCAGCGTTGGACGAGAGACCCCCAATAGGCTCATCTCAGGTTAAGTAAGGCGCCACTTTCTTGTTTCAGGTTTCAGGTTAGGGATGGGCAAAATGGCTATTGGTGATGAGCATGAGCTCTCTCTGACGGTGGCTGACAGAAGTGTCACAGAGCCACAGGCCACGTCTCTGGGGGACGCCCCAGAGAACTCGGGAAACCAAGTAACAATAGTCTCCTAAACTCAGTGATATTTTGTTTTGGATTCGGTATTGTCAGCCCATCAGGTTTTCCTGGCTACTCAGTCCTGTTCTCAGTATTGGACCTCCATTGCCTGTCTTTATTGTCTTGTCTTGTCTGTGTCGTGTGTCATTGCTTTCACTATTTGTGTATCTTTCATATGGGACAGAACACTTCAATGCCTCTGTCCCTGAACCTTGATCACTGGACCAAAGTCTGCTTAAAGGCTCAGAATCTTCTTTTTTTCAGTAAAACGTCAGATCTGGAAGACTCTATGTGTCTCAGAATGACCCACCTTTGGAGTCGGATGGCCCCCAGAAGGATCTTTCTACTTCACACTAATTCAAAAACTCAGAGATATTGTCTTTCAGCCGGGGCCACATAGCCATCCAGATCAACAGCAATATATCTTTAGTTTGCAGGACCTCTGCAAATCTCCTCTTCCATGGTTGAAGCCTTTCCTTGTCCCTGTCCCCGCTCCTACTGGTTCTCCCACTTTTCTATCTCTCAAACCCTCTGCTCCCCCTCCTCCACCCTCTGTTGTCCCTGAGTCTCAAGACTCTACTGGACTCTCTTCCCCCTCCTTATGCCCTGCCCTTGTCCTCCAACCCCAAACACCCTCTAAGTGATTCCCCTGCTGCTGACTCAGACTCTCCACCATTGGAGGAATATAGGCCAGCCCAGCGCCCTCCAGGTGACTACCCCACGGCACACACAGCCCCTCCTTCCTTGGAGGTAGCTGGCCCAGCCAAAAGAACACAAAGTACTCGCTGGGGGGGTTAAACTTTGAAGTGGATACAGGGTAAGTATACTCAGCCCTTAAGGCCCCATTGGGCCATCTATCAAACAAAAAGGACTCTAGTTCAAGGGGCTAATGGGAGTAAATATGGGGCTTAGACAACTAAGAGGACCATGGACCTGGGGAAAGAAAAAATCCATCACTCGTTCCTAGTAATCCCAGAATGCCCGACCCCATTGATGGGCACACATCTGCTCAAAAAGCTCCAGGCCAGAATAACTTTTAACCCTGAAGGCCCCCAAGTGAAATTTCTAAATTTTTCAGTAAAAACTCCTATAGTCACGGCTTTTACTATGTCAGTAGAAGATGAACATCAACTTGTCAAACCCCCCAAGACTGATCAAACAGGCAAGCTACCCCGGAAATGGATAACAGATTACGCAGATGCCTAGGAAAAAAACTGCTGGGTTACACGTAGCCGTGAAACATCCTCCAATAACAGTGGAGTTAAAAACTTCAGCCCCCCCATCAATGTCAAAAAATATCCTCTGAGCAAAAAAGCTAAAGATGGGATAAGGCCCCATATTCAGAAATATCTGGCCTTAAGGGTCCTAAGGCCCTGTCATTTGAACTGGAACACTGCCCTGTTACCAGTATAAAAATCCAGGAACCGGGGACTATCACACCGTTCAAGACCAAAGAGAGATCTACAACAGAGTGCAGGACATTCACCCCACAGTACATAATCTGTACAATCTGCTTAGCACTCTGAACCATGAGCGGAAATGGTATACTGTTCTGGACTTAAAAGATGCTTTCTTTTGCTTGCCTCTGCATAAAGATAGTCAGTTGCTATTTGATTTTGAGTGGGTAGACCCAGAAACCGGGACGTCTGGTCAACTAACATGGACTAGACTCCCACAGGGGTTCAAAAACTCCCCCACTCTCTTTGATGAAGCCCTCCACAGAGACCCCAACAACTTCAGAACTATGCACCCTGACGTCACCCTGCTTCAATATGTCGATGACCTGCAACTGGCAGCCAACACCAAGAAAAACTGTGAGTCTGGAACCCAATTATTATTATACGAGCTTGCTCAACTCTGGTATAGTGCTTCTGCCAAAAAAGCCCAAATTTGCCAGCAAGAAGTAATCTTCCTGGACTATTCCCTTAGGGGCAGTAAGCGATGGCTCACTGAGACCAGAAAACAATCCATTGAGCAGATACCACCCCCATCTAACAGCAGACAACTCAGAGAGTTTCTTGGGACTGCTGGCTTATGCAGCTTATGGATACCTGGGTTTGCGTCCTTATCTGCTCCTTTATACCCGCTGTTAAAGAGAGATGCCCAATTCTAATGGACCCCTGAGCACCAGCAAGCTTTTGATAACATCTAAGGACACTGACACTGAAACCCTCAACTTCACTGAGCCCAGCTTGCATCTTCAGAAAGCCCTAAACTAAGTTAAAAATGTACATCAACTCACTCACCTTGGTTCAAAGAAACTGCAGGCATTCCTGAAGGATCAAGAACAGAGTTTTCCACTAACCGACTCAGAGCGAAAGAAATAACTGAACGGGTAACAAAAGCCTGCCGGGTCTGTCAATTGGTTAATGCTTACCCTTCCAACTTTCCTGCAGGAAAGCACCTACAAGAAACCAGACCAGGACAATTCTTGGAAGTGGACATTACTGAAATTAAGCCAGGAAGTTATGGACTTAAATATCTCCTAGTCTTTGTAGATACATTTTCAGGATGAATTAATTGAAGCCTTCCCCCCCCCACACACACACAAAAAAAAAAAAACAACAACAACAAAATAAATGGCACAAATGGTGGTCAAGAAGATCCTGAAAGATATTTTTCTAAGATACGGACTGGCTAAGGCAATAGGGTCTGATAATGGACTGGCGTTAATTGCCCTGATAAGTCAGGGATTAGCCAGGACCCTGGGGATTAACTGGAAATTACATTGTGCTTATAGACCCCAGAGCTCAGTACAGGTAAAAAAAAAATAATAGAACCATTAAAGAGAATTAACAAAATCAAGCTTAGAGATCGGCATAAAAGATCGATCTATTCTCCTGCTTTATGCACTGTTTCATGCAAGAAATACTCATACTCCTCTGTTTCCTTGTGTAACCCCACCCCCTATGAAATTCTCTATGGTCCCTCCTCCAGTAAGGGACCTAACCCAAACTCTAAGACCTAACGATCCCTTCCACACCCCCTTGCTTGACAGACTTAAAGCTCTTGAAAGAAATCAGCAATATCTGTGGAAACATCTGGCCACTGCCGACCAACCTGGGGACGAGGGGACTCCATATCGATACCAAGTAGGAGACTTCGTCTACATTAGACGACATCAGGTGTCATCCCTGGAACCCCACTGGAAAGGACCATATAAGGTGCTACATATAACACCTACAGTGGTAAATGTAGACGGAATCACTTCAACGATCCATGTCTCTCATCTCTGGCCTGCGCCCTGTCCAAAATCTGACTGGAAACTGGAAAAGACTGGTAACACTTTCAAAGTGCGTATTCGCCATGTGGATAAGGCTACAGACTCTCCCCTTGGCCAAGAGTAGTCCTAACCCTCATCAGCCTGTTCAGCAGTAATGGCTGATCACAAATCCTACTGTACAAGAAGTATGGTCTATCTTGCATACAGCCCCTTTAGGGACATGGTGGCCATCTCTCCACCCAGACATTTGTCAGCTGGCTATAGGTCTTTCCTATTGGGATATCCCTGATGAAGGGGATCCAACTAAAATTCCAATAAATCCTTTCCGTATCATAGGTAATAGAAACAAACATTATGGATGTAGGGACACGAGAGCCAGATGCAGGTTGGCTAGCCTAGATTACTATGTTTGCCCAGCGGACTATCAAAGCCACAAACAGACATGGCTGTGTGGGGGAAATGCCGACTTCTTCTGTAAGTCATGGGAATGTGAGCATACAGGGGTGCCTGGTGGAACCCAAACTCCTCATCAAATTCAATACACAGCATTGGCCATATTACCAATTACACAACCAATACCGATGGCCCCCAGAGGGGTCTCTAGATCCTAAAATTCTCCGTGACCTTTTTAACTTCGGCAAGTGCTCAAAGGGTGGAAGGAAATTCCCCTAAGTGGAGGCATTTTCCCTCCTTCGCTCACATCCTGAACTATGCTTATCCAATAGATCCTCACCCTCAGCTTTCTGCTCCAGACTCTCTGCTGCCACTCCCACCTCAGCAACCTGATTTCTTCCCTCCAATTACTAGATCAAAAACCCAAACCGCTGGTTCTCAGATTATTGCCTCCTTGCTGAGGTAGCAGGTACTGAGGTACCCATCCACCCACTCACTACTCTCTTCTCCTGTCAGTGCCCGCACCAGGTCCCACCAGGTCCTCTTACCAGCTAACCCAAAGCTCAAACCAGCTAAGGAGAGCCCTCAGACCCCTATCCAAAATGTAATGAAAATGGCCTTTAAAGTTGCTCTGTCATCACTGAAAACAGGTTACTAAGAATTTAAAGTCCCTCACAGGCTTTTTGGGATACAAACTCCCATCTTCCCCTCTGCTCTATCTGTTCTACTGCTCAAGTTTTGTTGCCTGGAAAATTCCAAACCCCTTTCCCATTATTCTTTTACATGTCTCCTTCCTCATGCTCAGACCCAAGGTGCTGCTCTCAGACCCGCCTTCCCTGTCTTCCCCGTCTATACCAGGCCCACAGAAAAGTCTTAAATGACCTTCTCCAGCAGTCTTCACCATGGCTGACTTTAGGACTTTCAGCCAAAGAGTCCCTATAAAAGAGTTCAATGTAGATAAACTTCCCCTTTTCGTGTTTCCCTGTTCTATTTGGCCACTGGCTGGAAAAATCAGCACTCCTAAGCTAGACTCCCCCTTACTAGTTTTTCACAAAACATGTGAACAAGGCCTCTGGCCTTGAGCTGGGGCTTCACAGACATGGTTACATTTCTAAGATAAATAAGTTACCAAATGAGCTCCATTGTTACAGCTGGCAGTGAGAAAAAAAAAGAGAAGAAAAAAGCTCTCCCACTCCAGGTGTCCTTAAAATGTTAACTTGCCCAGAACAGATGAAAAAAACAATAGAAACGAAAACTTCTTTTTGTGAACTTATGCAGACTGTGAACTTCTGAGCCCCTTCCCTTACATGTTGGGTACAAAATTCGGAAACTACCTAAATTTGGAGATCAGGTGACTAATTGATTACAACAGAAGCAATGCCCTCTAAATCCGTTGCAACCAAATAGGTATGTTTCGCTGTCTTCGGTGCTATCTTAGGTGCCTTGAATTGTCCGTCCTTACAACAGTATAATTCTATATACTTAAACATTGTTTATGTTTTCATAAAATGGTCAACAGATGTGATTAATTATGTAATGTTCAGATGTTTCCCAGAGTGCTCTATCATGAGGCAGGTTAATTTAAATATCAAATACGGGGGCATACAACCCGGTTCCTCTGGGAACCTGTATCCCTCACTTTAGCCATCCTATTAGGAAAAGGAGCTGCTGCAGGTGTGGGCACAGGAATCACTGTCCTAGTCCATGTGACACAACAAATGACCCGATGAGAAGCAGCAATAGACCAAAATTTAAAGATATTAAAAACCTCCATCACAGTTTTATAGGAATCTTTAACCTCTCTCTCTGAAATTGTTTTACAGAACATGCGAGGGTTGGACCTCCTCTTCGTGAGAGAAGGGGGCTTTTGTGCTGCATTGAGGGAAAAAGTTGATTTTATGCCGACCATACTGGAGTTGTAAAAAAATCTATGAGTAAATTAAGAAGACGCCTAGAAGAGCATCAACAAGAGAGAGATGCACAAAAAGGGTGGTTTGAGTCTTTGTTCACACAGTCCCCCTGGTTAACTACGCTTTTATCAGCCCTGGCCAGTCCATTAATAATCCTCATTTCATTGCTAATTGTAGGACCCTGTTTGCTCAACCATCTAGTTTCCTTTCTACAAGCTTAAATTGGATAAGTTAAACTTATGGTAATCAGACAACAATATACCTCACTAGAAGACATAAAATGTGAGACCCCGCAATGCTCATTTTTATGATTAAAATTAAGCAGAATAAGAAGTGGGGAATGAAAGGTTAATAAAATATGTACTTTTAACTTCTTGTTTTTCTGTATGCTTAACAAAATACTGATGAAATCTTGAAAACTGTTTGCTAATCTTGTTCCCAGAATGTGCTGTCCCCAATTGCCAAACTGTTGAATGTACTCCCTCTCCCATTGGCATGCAAACCACTCACTCGACCTGACCCATCAATAAATTTCCCTCCCTGCTCTCACCACGTAAATTGCATAAGCTCTGCTTAAGCTGTTCTTAGGGCTCTCTTCTCTATTCAAGTGAGCTCTGAGCCCCAGCATGCTGGACCCCCAATAAACCCTTTGCTGTTGCATGAGACAGTCTCTTCGTGGTCTCTTTTCCGACGCTCGCCCGACTTTACATTGGTACAATCATAAGTGTGAACATTCCTATGTGTGTCCAGAATATTACTATAATAAATAATATATGTAGATCAGGTAATAGGAGTTTTTCTTCCACCATTTATGGGAGCAATATTTTGAAGATATATGAATTAGTATTTTGGGTAGAAATAGGTGTACCATTTGTCTATGAATATAGAGATAATGCATGAATAGACAATACTGTGAATTAATAATATTACTGGTTCCAACTTTAAATAATGGATTGAATTGATATCTGAAAATATACAGGAAACCTTATATTGATATACTACATTTAATCCTACCCATTATACATCTGAATGAAATATTAGGGTTATGGATTTTCATGAAGAGTGTTTGAGTTTTGCTTCAAATGTGATTATGGAAATTGAAAATAATGTGTTTGGAAAGAAGTCTCATGAAAAGACCAGTCCAGAAACCTGGAGGTATGCATGTGTTCTGAAGCAGAAAGTGATTTAAAGTGAAACAAACGCCTATATATTTGCTAACTTGTGGATGATAAATATATACGATGATGTGCAGAAATTGAAGAAATAGTAATGTACCAGTGTTGAATAAAAATGAACGTTAAAATACACATCATGTCCCATAGGAATCTACTTGAATTGATGTTAAACTGCGTCCGTTAATGTAGAAATATTAGAATTTGTATGCACCATTCACTGAAGTTAGTTTTCAGTACTAGGAAACAAATATGTATTTCAGGTAGATGAGTATTTCTGAGAATAATCTTGTGAAAAGTTGATTATAAATCCACATACATGAACATGAATGAATTCAGGGAGTGTATAATAAGACTCATGCATTTCATATTTTGAAAAATCTGGAGAGTATATATATATATATATATATATATATATATATATATATATATATATATACACACACACACACACACTCACACAAACTGAGACTATAAAAATAGCAATATATATGCCAATTGAAATTCACCATGAAATATACATCATCCACAGATTCAAAAATATTCATGTTACTGAAGATAGATTTATGTATAATGTTGTTTAACTAGGAAGTTTACCCATACATTAAATTTTCAGTTCCAACAGCATTTAGGAGGAGTAATCTCTTCTCACATTTTGTACCTGCCAAGTCAGCCACCTCACAAGAATGTACGTGTGATACCAGGTAGGATTCTATATGTGCATATAAAAATACATGTGCTGAGTAGGCTACAGAGAGAGGGAGACAGGAATTCACATATTTGTTAACTTTAAAAACACATGGATAACTATTTCAACAGAAAATTGACTAGATTTATAACACATACCCTTTTTTATGCAAAAGGCAAGTCCAACTATACACCATGCTTCCTCTGAACTGCTTGGATTTCTATTCTGTTTGGGTTATTTTTCTCCATCATATTAGGAGTAGTAGTCAGAGTCCAGTAGGTTATGAGTTAGTGTCAGGGATCAGTATTTCAAATGGAAAATAGAATAATGAATCAAATGTGTATGCAAATATATGCTACACAAAAATCTTCCCACTCTCATCCAGAACAAATCCTTGACATTACCTTCGCCTGAAGTAAGTCACAATTAGAATAGAAGAGTTAGAAAATCTGTGAATACATATCTTGAGTGGAAAATGCTCAGAGTTCAGAACCTTGGAGGTGGTAGAGGAGTTTCCAAAAGTAAGGGACATGGTAAACACTCCTCTAACATGGAGGTCTGCTGGCGTAAAGACATCTTGAGAAACTGCCTCTGAGGTTGGGCACTTGAAACATACGTTATTTTCAGGAGCTTTAGCTTCCTTTGTAGTGAGACAATAAAATCTGGGTCTGCATCTATGTGACCTGGAGGATATGGTTTCTTATTTTCCAGTGAACATGAGGCAGCAGTGCTGAATTCACTCTTTGTAGGTAAACAGTGGCCACTGGGGTCTAATTGTCTCCCCATGTTGACTGTGGAGCCATTTGGTCATCCTCCACTTTTCGTGGTGTTTCCTGCTGTTGCACTGGGAGTTTGGTATTTGCTTCACAAAATACAAGAAGTTCAACAGGGACACAGTGCTGGAGGGAGTTCTGTCACGTGTTGTGGGTCAGGGTCTGCAGGAGAATGCAACAACCAGGCTTCTTTCCCACATACTTTGCCCCCTTGTCCATAGCAACATGATTCTGAACATGGCCCTGAATCCTCTCCATATAAAAACATGCTTTTACATATTCGGGTCTCCTGGCTGCACCATGTTAGTCACAAAAAATTTGGAAGCCAATGAGAAATCCACATGGCCATAACACAGATGTATTATCACACAACTGCAGACCACTTCTCTAGGCCCAATACTCTGCAGGCTCTAACTTGCTTGCCCCCATGTCCATAGCAACTTGATTGTGAACATGGCCCTGAAATCTTTCAATATAAAAACATGCTTTTACATATACAGGTCTCCTGGCTGCACCATGGCAGTCACAATGAATTTGGAAGCCAATGGCAGAACCACGTGGTCACAACACAGATGTATTATCACAAAACTGCACACCATTTCTCTAGGCCAACAACTCTGCAGGCTATAACTCAATGGCATCTCTGTTCTACACCATTTTAATGAAACCCAGTGAATTAAGGCAGGGTCTGGTACACTCAAGATCAGCAACAGGACATCCAAAGGTTCTCCAGTGCCACCTGGTCATGGGAATTTTAAAAATTTCATGGTATTTATCTGGCCATTTTTCAAGGATGAAGTTGGAGGCACTGTGGGTTTCAATTCATTCAGGAACCATTAAATGTTGAGGAAGTTCATTTCAAAGAAAGCTCTGGAGAACTCTCACAGGCAAGGCTTCCAAAAGAGTGGCCAAAAGGTCACATGAAGCCAGGCGCAGTGAGGTCTCCAATGTGACGTCCATGTGTGTTTTGACTCAAAACTATCCCTGCCAAGTCTTTCAGAATAAAATCATGTGATATACTGGCTGAGATTCCCAGTACTCTTTGGAAAACTACCCTGGGCCTAGATCTCAGTTTCCAAGGGTGACTTTCATGCGTGGCCTCCTAATATCCCAACACTTTTCATGGCAATACTTCTCTGAGGTCAATTCCAGAACGCAGTCTCTAAGGGGAATCAAACCAGAGTTCAAGCCCAGGTTGACCCAGTCATCTCTTCACACCGCCAATCAAATGAACACAATTAAAAACAAAACACTATCACATGGCCCCATCTTCTTCCTTATAGACACTCATCATAACCACTGGTTGGAGCTTTCCATGAGGGGCACATTCCAAAAGAGTGTCCAAAATAAGCTCCCTTGCCCCTCATTTGGCTCAAGTCAGGGTGGGAAGGACACCCTTCCTGTGGACCAGGAGTGATCAAATAGGCCTGTCATTAATACTGCTCCGCTTTTCCAATTTGAGGCCTTCTGACTGTGGGGTTTAGATTCTTTATGTGAACTGGAGTCATGAGAAAAGACAAGCACCTCTGCAGAGATTTGAAGAACTCATTTGACCAAAAGGATCGCTATTCTCACTTGATTGATTTCAGGAACCTACAGAGAAAGGCAATAGAATTCATTCACAATGACTGAAATTTTTTGTGAATTTGGTTTTGGTTTCACACATGGGATCTTTCTTTAGATCCATCAGGTGCTGAGAATCTAAGCCACAGCCTCACACAGGGTAGAGAGCCTGATTCAGACACATCCCTTTCCGAAGCAATTTAGCAAGAGCCACAGGTGATGCCCATTCATTTCCATTTGAAAACTGTTTTCTTCAGGCTTCACAAAGGGGTAGCCTGAGCCCAACATCTTCCTGACATTCAGGGCAACAGAACAATAGGTAAGCAAAAGGCCCAAAGCATGGTATCTCCACTGAGATTTTTCTGGTCACACTCATATCTGAGTTTTCTGAGATACTGGCCATTCCCTTCAGGTATCCAGTACATGGACATGTCAAAGACCTTGGAGTTGGTACATATCTTGGACACAAAACAATGAGACTATTCTGGAGAGTTGCCAGAATTCAGGAAGAAAACAGGGACTTAGGAAGGTAGTAGGTTTTGCCAATCCATAAGGCAAGCTGCAGTCCATTCATAAATTGGGCAGGATGAATGCTGGGAATCTTTTTACTACACAGGACACATCCATTGTTGCATTGTCTTTTCTCATGTCTACAACCACGGACACAGTGGGATACACAGACATAGAAACACTCACCTTGTCAAATGACTTACTAGAAATAGTTCACTGAAAACCAAACAAACCGCCTTTCCTACCTATTCTCAGAACAAGAGACAAAACCACACACCCACACTCACAATGGCACCTCCTTCCCCTAAGTAGGTCTGTGACTATCCGGAGTGTTCTCTGACTGGTGGGCAATACTATGTTCCCCCGAAATGGCCTGTATTCTCTCAGATCTGGTTTCCTTGGCCAACTATGTGAAGTTGTCAGGAAAAAGTGGTGAGCCACTACCTGCTTTCTCAGGAAAGGTCCCTCTTCAGAGCTCTCCTGGCATTTGGCCATCCTCACATCAGTAGGTACCAAGAAAGACTGACTCTGTCCTTGGTAAATCCAAACAAGTGAGCCCAATGGGACTGGGACTGGAACTGCATCTGGGTGCCTGGCTTCTTGGATACCAAGTTCAGAGAGTTCCATCACCAAGGAAATGAGGTATGACACTTTCTTTGGAACTGAATGAGGTCACTGCCTTTGCAACCACTTGGTCCTAACAGTTGCTTCCAAGGGCCCCATGAGATGGAGGCTGCCCCTTCTTCCTCTGACACTTTCACAATTTAGAATGGTATATCAACCATAGGCACACACACAGGCTTGGTTTGGTCCATCTTCTCCACAATAAGAAGAGAGAGGCTGATTCAGACACATCCCTTCATCCTGACCAGGTGGTTTGTCATCGAAGATGACTTTTGCTCTTTCAGGTCCTTCATACCTGTCTACAACTTCTCCAGGTATCATTTCTGCATGGACCTTTGAGGATCTCAGCAGGTGGAAGGTCCCCTACTTTTCTGTATTGTAAGAACAACTTTGTCCCTGCTCTTCTGTAAAATGAGATTGAGGGAACAGTGTATGTTTTGGGTTAATAACAGGTTTGATTTCGATTTGTGTTAGGAATCATTCTTCTGGATGAATAATGGTATTGGGAACCTGGTATATTTACAAGAATGTAGAGGTGAAACATAAGTATGAAAACAGAAATCCAGGTATGATTTTAAACCCATAAGGGCATTGGGCCCTTGATTGGGATACTTAGCTTTGAATTATGTTCTGCACAGATGTCTCAGATAATTTGATATACAATGGCATAGGACCTTGTACCTTGGAAGATTGAATGTAGAAGAGAACATCCCTTCAAAAAGGGATAGTCGGTAGGATTAGGAAGATAGTCGGTCGTTTTAGGAAGAAGAGTGAGTATATGATTTGGAACAAAAGTTCTTTAGCAATAGGATTTCAGTTAGAGAGTGAATGTATATGTCAGTACATATGAAGAGCCAGTAACGATGATGAAGTGGGGAAAACATGTAGAAAAGAAGATATCAATAAAGATATTACGAAATCAGGGAAAGTATAAAGTGAGTGAGAGGATTAGACATTTTCAACAGGCTTGAGGTTGAATCTTAGAAAGAAACAAATATGAAGTCACCAATAATATTGACATTTGAGAGCATTAGGCACCCTGGACATGGATGTTTTTAGTAATCTATGTTCACATTTCATTTAGGCTTTGCTTGGTTCAATCATAAGTGTAACATTTACATTTTTGTCCAGAATATTATTGTGATAATATGTATATGTAGATCAGGTGACATAAGTATTTCTTCCACCATTTTTGGTAGCAATATACTGAAGACATAAAATTAGTATTGGGCGTACAAAGAGGTGTACCCTATGTCTATGAATATAGAGATAAAGCATGAATAGACCATACTGTGAATAAGTAATATAACTTGTTCCGACTTAATATAATGGGATGAACTGATATCTGAAAAATTACTGGAAATCTTATATGCATATACAATCATTCATTCCAACCAGTTATTCATCTAATGTCAATATTAGTGTTTTGGTTTATCATGAAGAGTGTGTGAGTTTTACTTCAAAAGTGATTATGGAAATCGAAAATAATGTGTTTGGAAAGAAGTCTCATGAAAAGACCAGTCAAGAAACCCTGACAATACATGTGTTGTGAAGTAGGAAGTGATTAAAGTTTAAAGAAATGCCTACAAATTTGTGAACTTGTGGATGAAATACATATCTTATGATGAGCAAAAACTGAAGAAATAATAATGTACCAGTGTTGAATATAAATGAACATCATATTATATATCATGTCCCATTGGGATCTACTTGCATTGGTGATAGACTGGATCAGTTCCTGTAGAATTATTAACATTTGTATGCACCATTCACTGAAGTTAGTTTTCAGTACTAGGAAACAAATATGTATTTAAGGTGGATGAATATTTCTGAGACTAATATTTTGGAAAGTTTATTATAAATCCACATGCATGAACATGAATGAATTTAGAGAGTGTATATAAGACACATATATTTCATATTTTGAAAAATCTGGAGAGTGTATATATATATATATATATATATATATATATATATATATACACACATACCCACACACACAAAAAAAAAACCACACACAGACATTTAAAAGTAGCAATATATATGCCAATCAAAATTCATCTTTAAATATATATCATCCACAGATGCAAAAATATTTATTTTACTGAACATGAGTTTATGTATAATGATGTTCTACTAGGAAGTTCCCCTATAGGTGGAATTTTCAGTTCCAACAGCAATTTGGAGGAGTGATCTCTTCTCACAATTTGTATCTGCCAAGTCAGCCACCTCACAAAAATGTACATGTGATACCAGGTAGGATTCTATAAGTGCATATGAAAATACATGTGATGAATAGGCTACAGAGAAAGGGAGACAGGAATTCATATATTTGTTTAATTTAAAAACACATGGTGAACTATTTCAATTAAAAATTGACTAGATTTATAACACCTACCATTTATCATGCAAAAGGTAAGTCCAAGTATGCAGCATGCCTCCTCTGAACTGCTTGTATTTCTATTCTGTTTGGGTATTTTTCTCCATCATATTAGGATTAGTAGTCAGAGGATAGTAGGGTATGGGATAGTGTCAGGGATTCAGTATTTCGAATAGAAAATTGAAAATGAATGCAATGTGTATGCAAATATGTGCTACACAAATATCTTCCCACTCTCATCCAGAGCAATGCCTTGACATTACCTTCGCCCCATGTATGACACAATTAGAGCAGAAGAGTTAGAAAATCTGTGAATACATATCTGCAATGGAAACTGCTCAATTTTCACAAATTTGGAGAAGGTAGAGGAGTTTCCAAAATTAAGGGACAATGTAAACTCTCCACAAACATGGAGCTCTGCTGGCCTAAAGAGTTCTTAAGAAACTGCCTCTGAGGTTGGGCACATGAAATATATGTTGTTGTCAGGAGCTTTAGCTTCCATTGTAGTGAGACCATCCAAGCTGGTCTGCATTTTTGTGACCTTTGTGAGCACATGGTTTCTTGTTTTCCAATGAACATGAGGCAGCCTTGCTAAATTCTCTCTTTGTAGGTAAACTGTGACCAATGGGGGCTAAGTGTCTCCCCGTGTGCACTGTGAACCCATTTGATCATCCTCCACTTTTCGTGCTGTTTCTTGCTGCTGCACTCGCAATTTGGCATTTGCTTCATGAAACAAGGAGTTCAACTGGGACACAGTGCTGGAGCGAGTTCTGTCACGTGTGGTGGGTCAGGGTCTGCAGGAAAATGCACCAACCATGCTTCTATCCCACCAGCTTGCCTCCTTGAGCATAGCAACCTGATTCTGAACATTGCCCTGAAACTCCTACATATAACAAGATGCCTTTTGAGAGAAGGGTCTGCTGGCTGCACCATATCAGTCATAATCCATTTGGAAGCCAAAGGCAGATCCACATGGCCAAACCACAGATTTTTTATCACACACCTGCCCACAACTTCTCTAGGTCCACTACTCAGCAGGCTAGAACTTACTTGCATCTCTTTTCTATACCATTTTCATGAAAACCAGTCAATCAAGGAACCTTCTGGTATATTCATAATCAGAAACAGGACATCCAAAGGTTTTCCAGTGCCACCTGCTCATGGGAATTTTAAACATTTCATGGTATTTATCTAACCATTTTTAAAGGATGAAGTTGGAGGCACTGTGGGTTTCAATTCATTCAGGAACCATTAAATGTTGAGGAAACTCATTTTAATGAAAGCTCTCGAGAACTCTCACAGGCAAGGCTTCCAAAAGAGTGGCCAAAAGTTCACATAAAGCCAGGCCCATTGAGGTCTACAATATGAGGTCCATGTTTGTTTTGACTCTCAACTATTGCTGCCAAGTCTTTCAGAATAAAATCATGTGATATCCTGGCTGAGATTCCCAGTGCTCTGTGGAAAGCAACCCTGGGTCAAGACTCATTTTCCAAGGACTCCATGCGTGGTCTCCTAAAATCCCAACAAAACTCATTGCAATACTTCTCTAAGATCAGTTCCAGAATGCAGTCTCTAAGGGTAATTACGCCAGAGTTCCAGCCCACGTAAACCAATTCATCTCTTCCAACCGCCACACAAGTGACCACAATTAAAACCAAAACACTCCCACATGGACCTCATCTTCTTCCATATAGACACTCATCATTACCTCTGGCTGGAGGATTCTATGAGGGGCACAGCCCAAGACAATGTCCAAAAGAAGCTTCCTTACCCCTCATATGCCTAAAGGCCCGGACTCCCTTCCTGTGAACCAGGAGTGATCAAATAGGCCTGCCGTTAATACTGCTCCACTTCTGCAATTTGTGGCCTATTGACTGTGGGGTTTAGATTCTTTTTGTAAATGGGAGTCATGAGAAAACCCAAGAACCTATGGGCTAGACTCTGCAGGGCTTTGAAGAACTCATTTGACCCGAGGGATCCCTATTCTCACTTGATGGAGGCAGGAACATTACAGAGGAAGACGAGAGACTCCATCTACAATGACCGCTCTTTTGGCCATTTTGGTTTTGGATGCACACATGGGATCCTTCTTTAGACCCATCAGGTGCTGAGAATCAAAGCCACAGCCTCACACAGGGCCAAGAGGCTGATTCAGACACATCCCATTCTAAAGCAATTAAGCAAAGAGCCCAAGGTGATGCCCATTCATTTTCATTTGAAAACTGTTTTCTTCAGGCTTCAAAAAGGGGTGGCCTGAGTCAAAGAACTTCCTGACATTCAGGGCAACAGACAAATAGGTAAGCAAAAGACCCAAAGCAGGATTTCTCCATTGAGACTCTCCTGGTCCCAATGATATCTGTGTTTTCTGACATGCTCTCATTCCCTTCAGCTATCCAGTACATAGCCATGTCACAGATCTTGGAGGTGGTTCATATGGTGGACATAAAATCATAAGCCTATTCTGAAGAGTGGCCATAATTCTACGAAGAAAACAGGAACTTTGGAAGATAGTAGGTGTTGCACATCCATAAGGCAATCCACAGTCCATTCATAAATTAGGCAGGATGAATGCTGAGAAGCTTTCTACTAGACATGACAAATCCATTGATGCATTCTCTTTTCTAATGTCTACAACCACAGACACGGTGGGATACACAGACATAGAAACACTTGCCTTGTCAAAGCACTCAGTAGACACAGTCCATTCCAAACCAAACAAACTGCCTTTCCTACCTATTCTCAGAACATTAGACAAAACCACAAACTCACACCCACAACCACAAAGGCACCTCCTTCCTCCAAGTAGGTATGTGACTATCTGGAGAGCCCTCTGACTGGTGGACCATTTTATGTTCCCCCGAAACGGCCTGTCCTGTCTCAGATCAGGTCTCTTTGGCTAACTGTGAAATTGGCCGGGACCAGCAGTGAGACACTACCTGCTTTCTCAGGAAAGGCCCCTCTTCAGAGCTCACCTGGCATTTGGCCATACTCACATCAGTATTTACCAAGAAAGACGGACTCTGTCCTCTGTAAATCTAAACAAGTGAGCCCACTGGGACTGGAACTGGGACTGCCTCTGGGTGCCTGGATTCCAAGTTTAGAGTGTTCCTTCAACAAGAAAATTAGATGAGGTCACTTCTTTCTGGAACTGATTGAATTTGCTGCCTTTGCAACCACTTTGTCCTAACAGTTGTTTCCAAGGGTCTCATGAGATGGAGGCTGCCCCTATTTCCTGTTACAATTTCACAAGATAGAAAGTTATATCAACCATAGGCACCTGGGAACAGCTCTCTACATAGGCCTGGTTTGGTCCATCTTCTCTACATTAAGAAGATAGAGGCTGATTCAGACACATCCCTTCGTCATGACCAGGTTGTTTGCAATTGAAGATGACTTTTTCTCTCTCAGGTACTTCATAGTTCCCTATATCTTCTCCAGGGATTATATCTGCATAGACCTTTGAGCTTCTCAGCAGGTGAAAGTCTCCCTACATTTTTGTATTGTAAGACCAACTCAGTCCTGCTCTTTTGTAAAGATAGATTGAGGGAACAGTATATGGTTAGGGTTAATAACAGGTTCGATTTGTGTTACGAATCATTCTGCTGGATGAATAAGAATATTGGGATCCTGTGGTATTTATAAGAATATAGAGGTGAAATATAAGTATGACAATGGAATTCTAGATAAGATTTGAAGCCCAGAAGTGCACTGGGCACTGGAGTGGGAAACTTAGCTTTGAACAATGTTCTGCACAGATATCTCAGATAAATCGATATATAATGGCAAAGGACCATGTACCTTGGTTGATTGAATGTGTAAGAAAACATCCAGTCAAAAAGGGATAGTCGGTAGGATTAGGAAGATAGTGTAGGTTTAGATAGAAGAGTGAGAATAGGATTTGGACCAAAAGTACTTTAGCAATAGAGTTTTGGTTAGAGAGTGAATGTAAATGTCAGCACATGTGAAGAGTTGGTCACAGTGATGAACTGGAAAAAATATGTAGGAAAGCATTTATCAATAGAAACATTAGGAAATCAGGCAAAGTATAAAGTGAGTGATAGGATTAGACATTTTCAACAGGTTGAGATTTAATATATAATCTTAGGAAGAAACAAATATGTAGTCACCGACAGGATAGACATTTGAGAGCATTAGGCCACCTGGACATGGATGGTTTTAGTAATCCATGCTCACTTCCTATTTAGGATTTGGTACAATCATAAGTGTGACATTTGCGTTTTGTGTCCAGAATATTACACTGAAAAAATGTATATTTATATCAGGTGACATGAGTATTTCTTCCACCATTTCTGGAAGCAATATGTTGAAGACATATAAATTAGTATTGGGGGTAAAAATACGTGCACCCTGTGTCTCTGAATATAGAGAAAATGTATGAATAGACAATAGTGTGAATAAAGAATATAATTGGTTTCAACTTTAAAAAATGGATTGAAGTGGTATCTGAAAATATAAAGAAAATTTTATATTGATAAACATACATTCATTCAAACCAATTATACATCTATTTGTAATATTAGGGTTATGGTTTATCATAAAGGGTGTGAGTTTTGCTTCAAAATTGATTATGAAAATCGAAAATAATGTGTTTGGGTAGAAGTCACATGAAAAGACCAGTCAAGACACCTGGAGGAATACATGTGTTCTGAAGCAGGAATTGATTGAAAGTGAAACAAATGCCCATAAATTTGTGAATTTGTGGATGAAATATATATCCTATGATGTCCATAATACGAATAAATATTAATGTACCAGGGTTTAATAAAAATGAACGTCAAAATGCACAGCTTGTCATATCGGAATCAAGGTGCATTGATGTTAAACTTGGTCAGTTACTGTAGAAATATTAGTTAAATCTGTTTTTCAGGTGGATGAATATTTCTGAGAATAATCTTGTGAAAAGTTGATTATAAATCCAAGTCCATGAACATGAATAAATTTAGCGAGTGTAAATAAGAGACATATATTTCATATTTTCAAAAATCTGGAGAGTGTATATATATATATATATATATATATATATATATATATATATATATATTACACAAAACACACACACAGACATTAAAAAGTAGCAATATATATGCCACTCAAAATTCATCTATAAATATATATCATCCAAAGATGCAAAAATATTTATTTTACTGAACATGAGTTTATGTATAATGTTTTTCTACTAGGAAGCTCCCCTATAGGTGGAATTTTCAGTTCCAACAACGATTTGGAGGAGTGATCTCTTCTCACAATTTGTATCTACCAAGTCAGCCAACTCACAAAAATGTACATGTGATACCAGGTAGGATACTATAAATGCATATAAAAATACATGTGATGAATAGGCTACAGAGAAAGGGACAGGAATTCATATATTTGTTAATTTTAAAAACACATGGAGAACTATTTCAATTGAAAATTGACCAGATTTATAACACCTACCATTTATCATGCAAAAGGCAAGTCCAAATATACAACATGCCTCCTCTGAAATGCTTGTATTTCTATTCTGTTTGCGTTACTTTTCTCCATCATATTAGGATTAGTAGTCAGAGTCTAGTAGGGTATGTGAATATTTCTGAGAATAATCTTGTGAAAAGATGATTATAAATCCACATTCATGAATATGAAAAATTTAGAATGTGTAAAATAATACACATATATTTCATATTTTGAAAAATCTGGAGAGTGTGTATATATATATATATATATATATATATATATATATATATATATATACACACACACACACAAACATTCACAGACATTAAAAAGTAGCACTATATGCCAATTTAAAATCACCATGAAATATGTATCATCCACAGATCCAAATAAATTCATTTTACTGAACATCGATTTATGTATAATGTTGTTCAACTAGGAAGCTCACCCACAGGTTGAATTTTCAGTTCCAACAGCGTTTAGGAGGAGTGATCCCTTTTCACAATTTGTATCTGCCAATTCAGCCTCCACACAAGAACGTACGTGTGGTAACAGTTAGGATTCTAAATGTGCATATAAAAATACAGGTGCTGAATAGGCTTCAGAGAAAGGGAGACAGGAATTCACATATTTCTTAACTTTTAAAATACATGGAGAACTATTTCAAAAAAATTGACAAGATTTAAAACTCCTACACTATATAATTCAAAAGGCAAGCCCAACTATCCACCATGCCTCCTCTGAACTGCTTGTAGTTCTATTCTTTTGGGGGTATTTTTCTCCAACATATTAGGATTAGTAGTCAGAGTCTAGTAGGGTATGTGTTAATGTCAGTGATTCATCAGTATTTTGAATGGAAAATAGGAAAATGAATCCAATGTGTATGCAAATATGTGCTTCAGAAAAATCTTCCCACTCTCATCCAGAACAATCCCTTGACATTATCTTCGCCCCAAGTAAGACACAATTAGAGGAAAAGAGATAGAAAATATGTGAATACATATCTGAAATGGAATTTGATCAGGATTTCACAACCATGGAGGTGGTAGAGGAGTTTTCAAAAGTAAGGGACAGGGTAAGCACTCCACAATCACAGAGCTCTGCTGGCCTAAAGACTTCTTGAGAAACTGCCTCTGAGTTTGGGCACTTGAAATATATGTTGTTTTCAGGAGCTTTTGCTTCCTTCTAGTGAGACGATCAAAGCTGGGTCAGCATCTATGTGACCTGGAGGACATAAATTGTAATATTCCAATGAACATGAGGGAGCAGTGCTGAATTCTCTCTTTGTAGGTATACTATGGCCACTTGGGGCTAAGTGTGTCCCCGCGTGGATTGTATATTCATTTGTTCCTCTTCCACTCTTCATTGTGTTTCTTGCTGCTGCACTGCAACTTTGGTATTTGCTTCACGAAATACATGGAGTTCAACTGGGACACAGTGGTCTAAGTGTCTGCCCGTGTGGACTGTGAAGCCATTTAGTAATCCTCCACTTTTCCTGGTGTTTCTTGCTGCTGCACTGCGAGTTTTGTATTTGCTTCATGAAATACAAGGAGTTCAACTGGGACACAGTGCTGGAGGGAGTTCTATCACATGTGGTGGCTCACACATGAGCATTCATGAAACCGGCCTCTATACCACATAGCTTGCTCCCTTGACCATAGCAACCTGATTCTGTAAATTACCCTAAAACCTCTCCATATAACAAGATGTGTTTACTTATAATGGTCTCCTGGCTGCACCATGTCCGTCTCATGACATTTGGAATCCAAAGGCAGATCCACATGGCCCCATCACAGATGTTTTATCACACACCTGCCTACCGCTGCTCTAGGCCCTCTACTCATCAGGCTCCAAATTACTGGCATCTCGGTTCTACACCATTTTCATTAAACCCAATCAATCAAGGCACTGTCTGGTACACTCATGATCAGAAATAGGACATCCAAAGGTTCTGTATGCCACCTGTTCATGGGAATTTCAAAAATTTAAACTATTTATCTAGCCATTTATCAAGGATGAAGTTGGAGGCACAGTGGATTTCAATTCATGCAGGAACCATTAAATGGTGAGTATGATCATTTCAATGAAAACTCTGGAGAACTCTCACAGGCAAGGCTTCCCAAAGAATGTCCAAAAGGTCACCTGAAGCCAGGCTCATTGAGGTCTACAATTGAGATCCATGAGTGTTTTGATCTCAACTATGGCTGCCAAGTCTTTCAGAATAAAATCTTGTGGTATCCTGACTGAGATTCCCAGTGCTCTGTGGAAAGCTACCCTGGGCCTACATCTCAGGTTCCAAGGGCGACTCTCATGCATGGCCTCCTCAAATCCCAACACAACTCATGGCAATACTTCACTAAGCTCAGTTCCAGGACACAGTGTCTAAAAGGAGTCACACCAGAGTTCAGGCCCAGGAGGACCCAGTAATCTCTTCCAGCTACCACACATATGACCACAATTTAAATCAAAACACTCCCACATGGGCCTCATCTTCTTCTACACAGACACGCATCATAACCTCTGGCTGGAAGTTTCCATGAGGGGTGCAGCCCAAGACAGTGTCCAAAATAATCTCCATTGCCCCTCATTTGCCAAAAGTCAGGGTGGCCTAAACACCCTTCCTTTGAACCAGGAGTGATCAAATAAGCCTGCCTTTAATACTGCTCTGCTTCTCCAATTTGAGGCCTAATGACTGTCAGGTGTAGATTTTCTATGTGATTTGGAGTCATGAGAAAACCCAAGCACCTATGGGCTATCCACTGTAGGGCTTTGAAGAACTCATTTGACCCAAATGATCCCTATTCTCACTTGACGGAAGTCAGGAACTGAAAAGGTCGGGCGAACTTCGGAGGAAAAGACCACCAAGAGACTGTCTCATGCCACAGCAAAGGGTTTATTGGGGGTCCAGCATGCTGAGGCTCAGAGCTCACTTCAGAGGAGCAAAGAACAAAGAGCCCCGAGAACAACTTGAGCAGAGTTTATATACATTCTTTAGAGAGGGCAGGGACTTTACATACATCATAGCCTCCTTTAGAAAATCATCATATACCGCGGGAAAATCAAATAATAACTCTAAAACATGATTAGCACATTCATTGGTGGGAACAGGTTGGGCAGCGGGTGATTGGTCAGCCGTGAGAAGGAGTATACATTTAAACTGATTGGTTGAAGCACTGAGATGTATACGTGCAAATCTGCATGGTTTCTGGGAAGGGGTGGTTAAGTAACGAGGTGGTCAGGGAAGATTTCAACACACATCTAATGGGAAGATCCGGGAATTGTCTTAAGTGCCACAGGAATTTCAGGTTCTGAGTGCAGCTTGGAAAATGTACAAAACCTGGTTCTTTACGTTTCAATTTCAATTTCTTTTATTCTTTCATTTCCCACCCCTTTTTCTGACTACTTTTAATCTTAAAAGTAATGAATCAAAATTATTGTGGGGTTTCACATTCTATTCCTACCAGTGCAGCATATTTCTGTCTGATTATCATGAGTTTCACCTGCCTAATCTGAGCCTGGAGAAAGGAAACTATGTGGTTAGGCAAACAAGGTCCCACAGTTAGCAACACCATAAGGATGATCAGGGGTCCAGCTAAGTCTGATATTAGTGTAGTTACCAGGGGTACTCGGTTAACCATGACTCAAAGCACCCTTGTTGAATCTCCCATTCTCTCTGGCGCTCTTCAAGGTATTTTCTTAATTTACTCATGAATTATTTTGCAACTCCAATATGGTCAGCATAAAAACAACATTCTTCTCTCAGTGCAACACAGAGGCCCTCTCCCTCATCAAGAGGAGGTCTAATCCTCACCTGTTCTGTAAAACAACTTCAGAGAGAGAGGTTAAGGATTCCTGCAAAGCTGTGATGGAGGTCTCTAACGTCTTCAAGTCTTGATTTATTGCTGTTTCTAATTGGGCCATTTGTTGTTAACCACGCATCATAGAAGCTGTTCCCATACCCACTCCTGCAGCAGCTCCTATCCCCAATAGGATGGCTAGAGTAAGGGACAATGGTTCCCCTTGATATCGGGTTGTTTGTCCCCCTAGTAGACCTTCAAATGATTAGGCATTATGATAGAGTACCCTGGAGAGTATCTGCACCATTACACAATAATTTACAGGGCTGTCAAAGACCTGGGCTGAAATACAAGGAGTTCTGACTGTGTGGAGTTCAGTACCATAAAGGTTCCTTTAATTAGTTCCCAGGGGGAGGAGTCAGATGTACTCTGGACTGGGGAAGTAGGCAAAGACGGAATCCAGGAAGTATTAGATGGTAGAGGGGTTCTGGTAGATCTAGGCATGGAAGGTTTAGGAGGCTTAATCCCTGGCTTGAGGGGATTGGGTCCTATTGCTGTGGAATTTTCTTTCTTTTTAAGCCAGACGGTGAACCAGAGACCAAATTCATCACCTGGGCCATAAATATAGAATCGCATTCCCCACGTATTTCCCATAGGCCAGGTTTTTCTGAGGTAGCCCCTTCGTTTGGAAGTGAAAGTTATATTGAGGGGGTAACATAGAGTATTCTTTCCACAGCGAGTTTTTGACACCACTGGGCAAGCAGCACATTTCTTGGGATCAATCCAGGTGTCATTTCATCCTACCGGAATCATACCTTTCTGGGGAGTTTGGGTTCCACCATGCAGCTTTCGTTTGTTCACAACCCCAAGATCTACAATAAAAGTCACTGGGTCCTCCACAGGTTTGGGCCTGTTTTATGACTTTGGAAATCAGGTGGGCACACATAATAGTCAAGACTGGCTAGTTTACACCTGAGCTGGGGGAGATGACATCCACAATTCATGGGTTAAGGTGGTCTATGTTGCCCTAGTTAGGGTTTGAGTGGGATCTGTGTGGGGTCCTCTATGTCAGGGAGATCCCAGTCAGGGAAGCCTATGGCAAGCTGACAAATTTCCAGGTGGAGAGATGGCCACCAAGTCCATAAGGTGGCTGTTTGTGAAATAGATCACACTACTTGCCCATTAGGATTCATTACTTGCCCTTGTTGCTGAGCACGCTGATGGGGATTAGGGCTGCTGGTGGTCATGGGAAGAATCCATAGCCCTACCCACATGACGGACACGCAACTTGAGATGGATACCAGTCTGTAGAAGTTTCCAGCCAGAGTCTGTACAGGGCTCAGGCATGAGATGGGAGGCATTGATCCAGGAAGTGATCCCATCCACTTTCACCACTGTGGGTGTTATAAGCAGCACCTGGTATGGTCCTTTCCAGTGGAGTTCCAGGGATGACACCTGACGCCATCTCACGTAGACGAAGCCTCCCACTTGATATCAATGTGGGGTTCCCTCGTCTCCAGTCTGATAAGCAGAGGCCAAATGTTTCCACAGGTATCGCTGGGTGCTGGGTTTGTTAAAGGGCTTTAAATCTGTCAAGCAAGGGGGTGTGAAAGGAATCATTAAGTCTCATAGTT